>NW_027107973.1:143717-147229 GCF_000696795.3 Halyomorpha halys | reverse complement strand
AAAAAATCAGCTTATGAATGTATATATTAACTGCCCTAAAGAAAAAAACCTTAGCTAAGCAGGAAATATTAGTATTATCTTGTTCATCTGACCATAGTCTAATCCATAATTTGACTATTCCTTTCTATAACATGACATCTGTGAGGTTTTTATCTTAATTGCTCTATCGGAATAATCATTATGAGGGAATTAAGTTTTTTTTTTATTTATTCCTTTATTTATATTCTTTAATTTATAATAATTTTCAAACCTAAGAGTTTAAAAGAAGTTATATATCAAATACCTCATGTGTTTTGAGATGGAGGGCATAGCGGATGCTTACCTGGTACTAGTGCAGTTTGGATCCCGATGTCAAATGCGGCCGAATGTTGTTGATCCCAGTTTGGAACAGGTTCGACCTGATTTGGAACCGGTTACAGCCCACAGTAAGCGGCACACTCCGCCACTTGTGTTCCTCAAGAACGTCTACTGTTCTACTTTCGATTGCAAAGATTAACGGCCTCAAATATTGAATTTGTTTAAATGTTAGCCGTCTTCTGTCCGCCTATGCTTTTCAATGCAATCTCGGTACGATTATCTTACCTTTATCTTATTATACAGTTATTCGTGAAATCCAACGAAACTGGATTATTTATATATCATTTCATTTATTTAAATAAATAATTTAATTTTTATCCATTGTTGTCCCAACACATTTTCTTTTCTTTACAAGTCCGACGTTTCTGCCAATTCGGCCATCCTCAGGGTCAATCTTAATACAATTTTTGAACTAAATGATTTAAAAACGCAACTTCATGCAGGCTATTCTGCCCAGATCAAATCTACAATTTCTAATTAGTCAATTTTCACATTAAAACAAAAATTAAAATTCATTTATCTCAGTCACTTGTTTGTTATTAATTTATCACAACAATTATAATAAATAATTATGTTTTGATAAATTTTTAACAAATAAGTGACTGTGAATTTGAATAAATGAATTTTAATTTTTGTTTTAATGTGAAAATCATGTATTTTTATATATCCAAGAAAAAGGGATTGCACAATAATCTATAATTACTGCTACTGTTTTTTTTTATTTAAGGAAACTTAAACGTTTTATGGTAATGTATAGAACTTACATAGGGTAGTGAAAATGTTTGAAACAAAAATATTAATTTTGTGAAATCTCATGTAATAAACTGCCGTTCCCCCGTTTCTCAGTATTTCTGTTTCTCTGTCACCCCTGTTTTCAATCAAATCTTTATTAGTTATATAGTTTATCGAAATTATGTGAAGTTTAAAGGTACCCTGAAAGTTAGCGTTTCGCAGGAGTAAAAGAAATTAGTTGAAATTTATTCATTTCTAAACTATACTCCTTCCATTTCTATTGGGTATGTACAAAATTATTATGTGTCAAGATTTGAAAATAAATTTTATTGTTTTTATTTCTTTGATAAATTTACTTTTTTGTTTTGAGAATATACAGCCGTATATTCTCAGTATATATGCAGTACATATATAAGCAGAAGAGCCGTTTTGTAATGTATGTGTGCCAAGAAAAATGCATGAGCGAAATTGATACTGAACCAGTTTTACACAGATTTTCAAATTTAGGTCGTATTGGACAAGCCCTTTTCGAAATGTAGGTGTGCCAAGGATTGAAGATTTACGGATGTCAAAACGAAAGTGGGGGGAGGGGTGGCATTCGATGAAATTGATAAGAAACCATATGGTTCACATAATTGCTGAATATTTCATCGTTATCTGATTAAAGTTAGTAGGTGTTTGCTATTCCCGTTACAGACAGAAACTAAATGAAATACATTATATTTTAAAACTTTAAAATTGTCTTTTTCGACACTAATAATCAATTTTTATTTGTATGATTTTTAAATTCTCCAGTTAATTCATCCTTTCTCAGTCCGAATATTTTACGTAATACTTTATTTTCGAGAACATTAAGGCGCTGTTCATCCTTTAGTGCTGGAGACCAGATCTAGCATCCATAAAGAACAGTGGGAAGGATAATAGTTTTGTAAATTATAATTTTAAAGTTTTTTGAAGAAGCCGCGAGCTTAGCAGTTTCGAAATTAAAAATAACAAGTATTTCCCCCCTTCAACCTCGCTTCTATTTTCTCCTCAATTTCGTTTTTTTTTAAGTTAACATGGAACCTAAGTACTTAAACCTATATACCTGTTCAAATGTATTTCCTCTTATGAAATTGCTCGCGTTTCTGCTAACTATATATTTTGTTTTATACGTATTTATTTCTAGACCTAGTTCTTCACTTGAGTTTATTAACGTGCTTGTATTTAGTTCTATAGTTTCCTTGTCGTGACCCAATAACACCAAATCATCAGCATACCCAAACACCGGTACCACACGAAGTTAAACAACTTTTTTTTTGTATTCATCACACTTATATATCATATTATGTTGCTAGATTAAATAAGATTGGTGATAAAGTATAGCCTTGTTTTAAACACGATCGAACCTCGGAATTTCTCATAATAATGATTAATGATTCGTATCTCATAAAACGTTTTGGTCATGCACATCCTTACGAGATTTACTAACTTCTTTGTATTCCCTGCTCGATCAGAATTTTATACAGCTTCTGGTGGTCAATAGGATCGTAAGCCTTTTGGAAATCTATATAAAGCTGATGAACTACCCCTATCTATTCCAACTTTTAAATTTATCTATAGTTGAACGATTTCGTCTAAAACCTCATTGATAATTTCTTCAACACATTTATATATATTCGTGATTCGACTAGTTAAGATTAACGTAAATATTTTATAACATACATGAAGGAGTGAGATCCATAGTTATTACAATACGTCGTCGGCCCCTTTTCGTGAAGAGGTATTATCGTATTAACTCCCTTTTATTACATCTATAAATGATTTAATTACGATATATAGTACATGAATTATTAAGTTTTCTAATCAGGTTGATTGTGAATTACTCTCTAATTATATGGCTATTATTTTAATTTAAATCAGTGTCACTCCGGGTATATATTTATGTGTTGATGCTTTTTCCGTTACCGATTCTAGCTATCGTTCTCCACCCGATGACAGCAGCATCGACGCGAATCGATAAAAACATTGCGTGGGAATCTTTTTTTATTTCTTATAGGTATTGAGGAGAAAAACGGTACCGATGTATGTTGTGTGGGAACGACTTATCCACCGTTCCTATGTCAATGTTGTCTAGCGTATTATATTCGATTAGAGTATTATTGCATTATGTTATTGCTATGTTTGTGCTTGTAAACATTTAATCTCTTTTCCTTTATTTTATACTGAAAATTGAAAATGTTATATTATTTTTTTAATTTGTTTTTACACAAAGAGGAATCGATCTATTTAATTGAATATTGTTAATGTGATGTAATGATATATTGTAAATAAAGAACTGTGCTCTGTTTGTTTGCAACAAAGGAATTAAACACTGTTTAGGATAGGATCTCTTATGGTTTTGTGTGAACAGTCGACTTTCTGGTTTCTCCATAGCTCCTGTT
>NW_027107973.1:129709-143655 GCF_000696795.3 Halyomorpha halys | reverse complement strand
ATTATTTTTTTAAGTTAAAGGCTATTTTTTAAATAGACATTATATTCACCTATGGTTTTATTTTTGCCTCTTGTACTATACTTATTGTTCCCTTGTTCAGAATTGTTTCCACGCCACGTTATTTATTTATTTATATACGCAAATTTATAGTTGAAAAAATGCAGTTATCAAATACTTATTTAACAAAAACGTGTAGAATTGGACATAAAAATTAGCCGCAAGTATTCATAGAGTTTAAACCATTCTTGGTCTGATATTTTTTATTTTATTGCATAATAATGTCAATTATAAAAACGAAGGTTTATCTTACTTTATTATACAATTTTTTTCGCTATTTAAACAAAGATTTATTTTAGCTTTTTCCCCCTAGCATTGCGTGGAATAATTATATAATAATGAAATAATAATTAATAATAATGGATATGGAATAATAATTGAGGGGTACATCCAACAACAAACAGCGATTTTTAAAGGCCAAAGCAATCGCATTATTCAAAATGACAAGCAGTGAGTGATGTGAGAGCTATATTGCGAGAAATGGCGTAAGTGTTGAGTTATAATTGACAAAAGTGAACAAATGCTGACAGAGTAGTCGATTCCAACTCGATTAGTTAATAACTGAAGATAGAATATGACCTAAAATGTCAGATATCCAAGTATGAATTCTGGTTTTGCTAACTGTCCGATTGCTGGTCATACTATAAGTTTTTTAAACATGTTATTACGCATAGTACAGTCATTTATTACTATATGCAGGCACCACTATTAATTTTAATTTAATCAGAATCACTTAAAGTCAAAGACAATTAGATACAACGACTTAAGAAAAAATTGGAGTAGTCCAGTTTGAAAATTCCCAAAAATTAGTTGGAATGAAATTAATGAAATTTATTAGACCAACTTAAAGTTCAAATTTATTAGACAACAGATTCAAAATTTTTAATTTATTTTAATCTGAGTATATATTTGATTTTTAACCAACTCAAAAATATAATGTTCAATGTTATATAATTAAACTTTATGAATGAAGATTATATTTTTATTATTTGAGTGTGTGTATATATATTGATAATTTCAATTCGAAAAATACATTAGATGATAATATAAATTTCAGTTGTAATTAGCTGAACGTTTGTTCTCATGTGCTTAGAGATTTTGTGTTCTACGTTTTTAGTTTTAGTGTAATTTTCTGTTTTATTTTTTAAAATCATTCATTTTCGTAGAGTATTTCATTTTAAAGTTTGCTCTTCTCTTGATTGAACAATAGTTTTTCCACTTTTTTCTGTCTGGTGGCACCTTGATTAAATAAAATTTGAATTATAATTATCAAGCAAAATTCAGTGCATCTCTCATGTTATAATGTAATTTTTTAAAAAATAAATGAAACAAACTGTAAAAGTGTATGAAATAAAAACAACACTAATGTTATTATTTTTTTATAATTTCTTATTATTAACTTAATTTTAAGCTTTTATTTTCGGTTGCACTTTATTTAAAAAAAAAAAAATTCGCTGGACACTTTTTGCTAATAACGCTTTAACGTTAAGTCTATTATGTCGTTTGGTTTGTTTAACTTAAAAAAAGATTTTTTTAGAGCATCTAGATGTTTCAAAATTATTTGTTTAAGCATACTAACACAAAATTTTACAATTAGATGTACCTCATGGTCTATTAAAGCCTAGTAGAGTATAAAAAAACATAAATTATATCATCTTTAATCCTGCAGAGTACGATTTTTTTTTTCAATTCCACTAGCCAAGGTGGAGTACTACAGGGAACAACACTTGCTCCTTTATAGTGCATTATACACAAGTTAACAATTAGGCTTTGATATAAAACTTAGATGACTTCAAATTCAAAAATATATAATGATTTTTCAGGATCTCCATTACTAATTAGAAATTTATGTAATATTCAAAGTTAATGTCTTTATAATTTGCATTCTGTGCTTTTTAGGCGTACAATAAACCGTATAGTGTGGAAATTTGTTATTTTGTGATCTAGACGGCTTTTCATAAATCGGACCACTTTTGTATTTCTATTTAGTGATGACGATCCTGAGAAATTATTATATATTTTTTTAATTTCAAGTCATCTTAGTTTTATATCCAAGCCTAATTGTTAAAGGAGCCAGTGTTGTTCTCTGTAGTGCTCCACCTTGGCTAGTGGAATTGAAAAAAAAATTGTTTCTCTGGCGGATGGAGGAAATTATATTGAAAAGGATAGATTTAAAGATGATATCATTTGTGCTTGCTTATACTGTACTAGGCTTTATTAGGCCATAAGGGGCATATAATTGGAAAATATTGTGTTAGTATGATTAAACAAATAATTTTGAAATATCTGGATGCTCTTGCTTAAAATATTTCACTTTAGGTAGAGAACCGCCTGATCCAGATCTATGTGGGAAAGATCTGGATTGCGTTAAACATTCACAAGAAATCTGCTGACAGCCACTGGTACACTAAGGCAACTATCTTCGATTCTCACGCCGCAACTGCTGCACTGTGGGAAATGTGACAAAATACAATTTGCTCTGCTGTCCTCCTCAATGACAGCATTAGCTCCTTTAGCACTGACGTCCATGGCGGAGAGGCGTCTTCCTCAAAATGCTTACTAATCGTCGAAAACTTTCCTTTCTCGGGGAAAAAAAATTAATAAAATTACTGTTGAGAAGTAATAAAAAACACCCGCCAAAGACTTCTCAACTAGGAGGAATTTCTCGCTTTCCCGTTTAAGGTGATTGGAGCCTGCCTTAGAAAGTGACATGTCATCAACACTAAATCAACATCTCCTACGTTTCAGATTATTGTGTTATTCAAATCTCTACTTATGTATATAATTGTAGATAATATAGTAAATCATGTTGATGTCAGAATTATAAAATTGAAATAGTTGGGGTATCTCGTGCCTATGTTGCACGTGTTGGCTCGGATAATACAAGCAGTTATTCAAGGCTAAGGCTCCAGTTCCATTGCAGTGGAACGTTGTTTACATTATGCAATGAGAATAATAATGAATTATTTATATACAGGGCCTCATAACAGGCATTTATTATTGAATAATGTTACGAAGGGGCGAGTTTAACACGACTGCAGGTAGCACAATTTAACGCCGTTTTATCAATTTTAGCCACTTGTTTTATTTTTGTCGATTTATCTATGTTAAGTCGTCTCCTCTTCCAGTTTTAAGTAAATGTTTCAAAAGTGACACAGGACCGCCGCTATACAGGAGTTTTAGTGTACAAGTATTACCAGCACTAGTAATAATAATAGTTCTAACAGCGGAAAGGTCCATTCATATTAATTCCATGGGTTAGCCTTAGGCTATAGCTGGACTATACCACCTTGGCTGGACTCATATCAACACGTTATAATGCCACGAGGCAATCAAAGGGAGAAGGCTCAGTAAAAGCATATACAATATTTCATGTATTATACACAATATGTATCAGTGCGATGAGTACGCAGCGAGCTGTTGATAGATTAGCAAAAATTATGTCAAATTATTTTTCATGATACATTTTCCTGACCCCCAAAAAAACAGCAACTCGAAAGTGAAATATTGAAATCAAATTACCAGCCATACTGTGCAACTTTATAACAATTATAGTAAAACAACTTATACATTGCAGTTGATTACAAAATTGAATTGCATTTTAAGTTAGTAAAAATCGATCTTGAAAATGTGTTGGAAAATCGAATATTTTAAATCATGCGTGTACGGAAAAAGTTGGATCTGGAAATTTATTTTCTTCATGAGCCTATACCTTGAAAAATTAAGAAGTGATATAAAAAATAGTTTTGAACTTATATTATTCTTATCTACCCAAACCTCACTGGAATGCACAGTGTATAAACACAGTATATATTTCACACCCCTTCTTCTCCCTTAGACTATTTCTATGATAACAAGCCAATCGCGACACGATTATTAGACGAACATTACATGTAATTTCATTTATTATACAATATTTCATGTACTAATTTATTTTAATAAAGAGTACGAAAAATAAGGGAGGGGGTTAGTGGCTTTAATATTATATATACTAGACACCGTAAAGTATATAAAATACATTTCATGTATTATATTGTATATGTACTAATCTTACTATTTTTAATAAAGGGTAGGAAAAAATGGTGCTTTAGTGGAGTAGGATCCAAAAAGGATTTCTTTTTTATTTTATTGTGTTAAGATCTCCTTTTTTGAGATTGTGACATGTCCTACATCGGCCAAAATACTGTCTATAAGTTTCTGTTCCAAAGGTGAGACTAGTAAGGCTAGCACGATGGATGAGAGTGGTGGGTTCATACATTTTTTTTCAATTTTAGCCACTTTTTTTAATATTGCTCAATTAAACTATCTTAAGTCTCCTCTTTCTGTTTTAAGTAAACGTTTCAAACTTTAACTAAATTGACTGCATTAATTGTTAAATAGGCTTTAGTTATTAATGCTTCTAAATTACTTAAGAAAGCACCTAGTTCCTTATTTTAGTTAATGCTTAATTTAGTTACAAGAATTAGTTATGGGCCAAGAGATAACTAGTGATTTGTCAATCATTAATACATAACAATTACAGTTAATTTAGCTATAGTTTTCAGAACAACTATTTTTTTTCCAATTTTTCCGTTAAATGATATTACTCAATAAATTATGTTATTTTAAACTCAATTAAAGTTGGATTTTAAAGAGTTTTTTGTAGAAAAATTAAAAAAGATTTCTTTCTAACATAATTTAGTTTTGTTTGTTAGTTTTTCTCAATATAACGTAGTAATCTACATCCGAAATGAATATGCATTGTATGGATCATTGACTAGTAATTTTAGAGGAAAATAAAGTGCAGAAATTTAATCATTAGTTCGTAGTGTTTTAGTTTATAGATAATTGGATTTTTTAGAACCTAGACGACGTTCGTTGTTTTATAGTTTTAAAATAAGAAACAAATTAATTTGTTTGTTGTTTTATAGTTTAAAAATAAGAAACAAATTAATTTGTTTCAATTTTATTTATTCAAAAATTAATTTGAAAGAAATAATATTTATAGTGGCACTATTTTATATTTTTTTAAAAATATTTATTGCAAAGTTATGTGTCTGATAGGAATGCATATAACGTTTTAAAAAATTGAATAGTATGAGCATTGAAAGATCAGCATAATTCAATTATATTGAGGCCATGTTTTGACCTATTTATAGTATTGTATTGTTAAATTTAAGAACATGTAATAACAATCTTTACCATTAAGATAAATCGTTTTAAAAACGGCACTTATTATTTTTAATTGAGCAGTATATTTGATCTTAATAGGTGATCAAAGGAATAAACATCAGGCTACACAATGGAAGACTGGCAACGAGCTGCAGGAATATCTATAATAGATAAAATATATAATTTAACCGTTAAAGAACTGATGGAAGTAGTAAAAAAAAATGTGTTAGAGATTGAAGTGAGTATAAAGTGATTGTAAGAGAGTGGCAGTCGTAGCGCGTTGTGTGCGTTTCCTAATTTGTGATGCCTAAATATTCAATTGAAATTTTGTTTTGTTATTTCTATCAATAGTATATATTTTGAAATAATTTTTATATTTTAATAAATAATTATTTTAGTATTTCAGTTTGTTTATCAGATTGTTTTTCTCTAATTTTTCACACTCACAGTTTTTATATTGCAGCGTCAAATATATTAGGGTAGTATGGTCATTAAAAAAGAATGCCTGAAGGATGATTGCCAAAGAAATGGTATCTTTCATTTCTTTATCATAAGAAATTCATAGGCCATTCATGATACCTAGAATAAGGACCCGCCCCTCTGCTTGAGTATAAATTCCTATATATCAATTAATTTTTTTTTTTATTTATAATACATAATTTTATTTGCATTTTAGTATCTTACTTTTCTTTCCCTTTGTGGCATCGTAATCATCTTCTGTGTCTTCAAAAATATTTATTTATCTAAAATAAATGGAAATGTTATTTCATCTTGTTTACTATTACATACTATCAGAGATTCTTTTTAGTTTTTAATGACAATAGAAGAAAACCATTATTAAATAAATATAATTAATAATGCTAATAAATTATTATATTTAATTAATTACGATTAATCTATTTTTTCTTTATAGTTTCATATATGATTTGATTTTGGCATCTACAAGAAATGGAACCAGAATACCGAAAAGAGTTGAAAAATTAAAGAAAAAATAATTTAGAAATCTGAATCTAATTTCATAACTTCGAATGATATCCAACGAGAACCGTGCAGCATAGATACTTGTTTGCTCATCTCTGAATTCGTTTTGTGAACTCTTCACTTTCTTTTTTTATCTCTTGCAGTAAAGCTAAAGGAGTTGGCTAAAGAAAAGACCCGATTGATCTTGGAATTGGTCAATCTACTTCTTGCAGATGCTATCTTCCTTTCCACTCGGTAACTTCTGCGCTAAGGACCGTTTTAGTATTCCTGCTCAGTCATTGAAAATCCATGGCCTTTATTTTGACAGCTTTTTTGTTTTCTTTATTTATTCTCAACAGAATTACAGTTTTTCTTGACCCGTTTTATATAATTTAGTCTGATTCAAGTATGAAGTTAAGGGTTCTGCCTTGATATATTTTTTAAAGCCTACATTTCATTATGAAATACGCTTTTGAATCAAATTAAGTTTTTATGTTAACTTTTTTTTTACACATTTACAGAGACATTTTTTGTTTTGTTAGGTCTACGAATGTCTTTATTTTTGTTATTGATTTTAATTTCTCTTACTTCTTTATTAAGTAGTATTATTTTCATTTTTTTTTTATAATTTATTTATTGTTATTTACAACTGTATACACATATATACAACAAGTAAATTTGCTGTAGGTGACTTAGTGACATGATACAAACATGTAGAGAATCTACCCACTGATAGAACTCCAATAACATTTCTAGAGGAGAAGATCTCGAGGCCATCTTCTTTTCAGACGCCTAGGAGGATTATTAGGTAATGAAGGAGAAGCCAGGTTAGAAACAAGTGGATTTGGGTGGTTGAGAAGTTTATTATGGAAGGTACGGTATCTGGTTCTGGCCAAATCGGCAACATATGGAACGTTGAGGTCCTGATGGATGACTTGATTTGTGACTAAGTAAGAAGCATTAAGGATTTTACGAAGGATTTTGGACTGTAAGGATTGGATTCTGGAGGAATTTGATGGTTTAGTGGAGCCCCAAAGCTCAACTCCGTATGTATCCAGATAGGCCTTATAATAGTCAGTCTTTTGTAATGGATTGGCAATTTAGACCGTTTGTCTAGTAAATGTTGCAATAGTCGGAATCTACGAGCAGATCTTTTTTTTTTTAAATTATACTGTTGTATATAGTTAGGAGTTTCCTAGTGAAATGGAAATTGCTCCTTGTATTGTACAAGTATTGAGCTATAAAAAACTTTCAATACTTACGTTATCAATAAAGGCAGGAACTTCATAGGGTTTGGTTATTCACATTCACATACAATTGTCATACGCTCTAGGTGACTAGTTATCAAGAGATTTGTTGGTGTTCAAGACTAACAAGTGGTAGAAGTGGTCATGAGAAACTGTGGGAGGGAGAACCAGGAAAAAATCTCTGACCGCGAATATTCCAGAAATAAAATAGGACAGGACCGTGACGGCAATGCCCTCAAAAGTTTCATTTTCATCTTAACCTATCTGTTACAAAAGTTTGTTCTTAACCTGAAACCTATCTGTTATAAAAATGAGTATAATCAATTTTGATAATGCAGAAGAACTCTGAATTTTGATAAAAGAACTGGTTTTTCAATTATTGCCCAGGGAAGACCTTTTACAAAATATTAAAATAGTAAATCTTGCTTGTCCTAGGACCTATTTATATCAACGGATTTTACTTATTTGCTATAAACAACAAAAATTATTTCAACACTAATCGAAAATAATTTCCTTTTAAAATAA
Source organism: Halyomorpha halys (assembly GCF_000696795.3). Taxonomy (NCBI): domain Eukaryota; kingdom Metazoa; phylum Arthropoda; class Insecta; order Hemiptera; family Pentatomidae; genus Halyomorpha; species Halyomorpha halys. The sequence goes on along the minus strand of NW_027107973.1, from coordinate 135,715 downwards.
TTTTTCATACTAGAGTTAAAAACGTTCCCTTCTCCAAAATCATAAATGGGACGGCATAAATGGTTTGGACGTTGCTTTCTGAGTAAAATTTCTCTTACACCAATTAAATACTTCCTGGTGAAACGGTCCCTCCCCGTTCTTGTACACCCCAGGCCAGCGGCTCGTTGGCCACTATTGTGACCCCTGCCTTCAGTCCACAGAGTCCGCACTCTTATAATCCTATGTGGCAAAGGAAAAACATTATATATATATTTTATATGTATTTTATTAGTTTTAATAAATGATAGGAAACAAGTAAATAAATACTTCAGTCCAAAAAGAATAAGCGTATTAAAAATATTAATATATTTGGACGTGGTACCTAGTCAGGAACGAACGATAAACATTATATATATATTTTATATGTATTTTATTAGTTTTAATAAATGATAGGAAACAAATAAATAAATACTTCAGTCCAAAAAGAATAAGCGTATTAAAAATATTAATATATTTGAATGTGGTACCTTGTCAGGAACGAACGATAAACAATATATATTTTTGATATCATCTATTTTTTATATATTTTCTAAACATATATCTGCATAATTCTTTTAAGTAATTATTATATAAAAAAAGAGATAGCTATTACGTTCCGGTAAAGTAGGTAGGGTTATAGCATGAATCGAGTGTTATCAGCCTTTGAACAAGAGGTCGACTTTTGAAAAGCGTAGATGGGAAGATAGCTTAGTTTTATATATTGCTTGACGGTTACGAATTTTTATAGCCGATATCAGCATAGTGCCCTAGGGTTCACTGAAGCGTATCATTATCTAGAAAGTGAAACTTTGACCTGGCGTTACCGTTATTGTTAATTAGTATTTTAAACTTTATCTTTAGTTAATCGTTATTTCCTATCATATATCTTTCACTTTCTTGAAGCTAGAGATAGTGAACAAAATCACGGTACGATATGATCGTAGTTCGTTCTAATTTTTATTTTGATCAGTATATTCTCGATAAAATGAATAATTGTTATCAGAATGAATAGTTTATAAAATAATAATAATTATTTTATTAATATAATTGATATTTTATATATTTGTAAATGTTTAATGTTTTGTTCCAGGAGGTAAGAAAAAACAAATTTTATGGGAAAATAGAAAATACAAAATATACTGCAGATAAGATGCATTTTAATAATTCTATTATTGATAAATAACATTATATTACTTAATAACTTAAAAAATGCATAACACGTAGGAGAAAAAAAAGATAAACAAGTAATGTATTTAGGAATCTCCCACTAAACATTGAACAATAATATATTTCAGTGATCAGTCTTAGATGGAAAGCATGTTTCACTTTAAATATTCGGATAATTTAAATGTATTGACTGAATCTAGAACAAATATTCATATATTATTGCAAGTAAATAAAGATAATCCTATATTATATTTACAGCAAAAAAGAAAGTAAGTAATCTTCTGTAGTAGTAAAACTCTACTTTCTATTTTTTTTTCTCTAAAATAAAGTAATAAATAATTAACTAATTGTGGGTAGTGAATCCTTTCTATTATATCACGAACATCTTTATTCTCTCTCTCTCGTACTTGAAATGTCTTACTGAAGTAAGGTAAGGTAGGTTATTCAGTTTTACCGTTTTAGATGGGGCTGATAGAAGGAAAAACATGAAGTGAATACGAAATCTTGGACTTAAAGAAGTGTGCTTCCATGTCGCAATTCGTTTACACTAGTATCGTGCGTGTAGTTCCTATCTTGGATTACGTGCCGCGCTTTATTTTTTAATTCCGTTATTTTAATTGTTGTGTGTGAGCCAGTTATTTATGGTGTCATAAGTTATACGAAATAAGCTATTGTATTCGGATAAAGTACATCCTACATACGTAATAAATATTAATTTCTTTTTTATTTTTAAATTAAAAATAAAGCTGGGGAAGGCTCTAATGTCAATCGGACTGTGCACTGTTGATAGTTTCACATAATATTTTTATTTGTTTTTTATTTTTACTATTCCAAAGAGTACTATAGACTGGGGTTACTTTATAATGATTGGAGTAACTTAAGGATAGCAGGGAATACTGATAAAGAAAGAATCTCCTCTCTAAGGTACTATCTTTTGGAATAGAAGAATATACAGAAGGAAAATTATATATTTCATTTTGAATGTAGTTCCACTACAAAATTATATAGCTTTGATGTAATTGTTGTAATTAGTGGAAAATTTTAAAACAACGATTTCAACTTAGTTTACGATAAACTTGAGCAGTGATTTATTCTTAGTTTACAGTCAATTTAAAATATTTGGTTTTCATATTTTTGTTTAACACTATATTATTATTTCAAGGTTTCAAAACTAAAGTTTTAACTAAACTCATCTTCGGTATGTTTAGTACCGAAAGAAACCTTAAGAAATAATTACTACCCACTTAATTAATCTAATTAGTAACCACCTAATTCAGATTTTAATACTATCTCTATTTTAATTTAGAAATAGTCGTTTCTGGATAGACAGGCATTTATTACTCAATATTAATCTGTTCAGGTTTCTGTTGAAGTGAGATGTGCTACTCCTAGTTTCCAATCCTGTAATGCATTTCGATCAAAATTATTCGACTAATGCATTAAATTGTAATTTTAAGGTTTATTGAAATCGGCCTTGAATGTACTTTCTTCACTTCAGTGTCGCAACATGTATTTCCTGCTTTTATTCTTGCCTTTATCTGCTCTTTAAAATCGTTTTCCCCGATTTCATCAAACTAAGATATTAGATCTGTTCTCACAGCCATTATTACTCCTTGCTTCGTCATGTCTCTCACAGGATCCAATGATTTAACTTCCTAGATTATTTTTAATTTGAACATCACTATTGCACTAATTAATTTTCGAGTCTATATGACAATTAACCCCCATTTCGCTAACTACAGGCTCAGAATCCTACTTCGATGTGAAAGTTCTGGGTCATTTCCGGAACAGGGGTTCGCCGTATTCATCTGAGAAAAGTGAGTTCTGAGAATAGATCAAGGCCTCCTGTTTTCGACCCTTACCTACTAATCGGAAAGCTTAAAGTAAAGAAAAACGTGAGAAAATCGACATCGTAACGACTTCACCTATGAGCTCAATCCTTCTTAGCGTTGTCTATAGCAGGAAACCTGACAAGTCTATATCTTTGTTCTGTTGTCCTTAACAAACCATGCGGTTGGAACTGTCTGACATTTCTACCTGTGTGAATTTTTCACTGGTAGAAAAGACAACTTATTTACTTCTATGTATGAATTATTTACTATTACTATACTTACTATACTTGATGGATTTATAATTCTATTTATCAATTCAACTGAGGTATTAATAATATCTTTTGAGAAAAAAATATCTGAAAAATTCTGAGTTAATTTAAAATTAAAAATTGTTTTAGATTAATTTCTTTAACTCTTCTTACATATTGGAGCTACAAATTTCCTTTGTATGAAATGAAACGATTTCATTTTAATATTATGATAGTCCAAACTTCTTTTTACTCAGAAACCTTCTTCAGTGACAATGATTGATAATTCCTGTTTTACATATATACTGTTAATTTAATTATAATTATATATTCACTTTAGTAGTAGTTTCATTATTTAATTAAATTACTTTGTATAAATGTATATATGTAATTTTGTTTTTTTTGTTATGTTAGTATATGTATCAACTATACTATTTCCATACTTTAATGAGGTTTAAAGTGCACTAATAACAAACTTCTTATAAGCAATCTATTAATATTATAATTATTTTTTAAAATAGTTTATAATATAAAAAATTAAATAATTGATCTTTTATATTTTTTGTTGCAGGTTAGTTATCACGATTCTGTCTGAACCTTATGGAGTAGCCTAGACATGAAAAATACAGTAGCCAAAATTAGAAAAGTTAAGTATAATTATTGTTTATATCGTTTCATTTAAAAATTATAATAAAGTTTTAATTATTCTTTACTTGTATTGCACGTTAATTTTTTTAAGTCAATAGATCTTGTGATATTCCTGTAAGTTCTGTGTAATTGTGTCAGGATGTCATTTTCTCTTAAACCACTTCGAGGTTTGCCAGGTATTGTTAATGTGAGCTAGCGGATTTGTGTGGTGTTCCATGTGTAATGCAGACACGTATCTATCTGTAAATACGATATTTTGGTATGTTTCATCTATACTATATGATTAATTCTTGGTTTAATAATAAGCAATTAAAATATATTATAAATGAATGAAAAGTCCTGGAATTAGGTAGAGCGGTAGGTTCAATTTAGTATTCGTAACAGTAGAGAGGAACAAAAACAGTATTAAAGTCTGTTAACGCAATGGCAATTTTCAGGAATTGTTGAAACTGTCACAACCATAGCTTTAGCTGTATGATTGTTACAGTCAAATCAGCATTTACTATCATGATAGTTTATGATGTACGTGACAATTTATAATAAGTCGAATAGTGAAGTTAATGTCACGTTAATTTCCACATTTAGAGGCCTTGGCAGTGGATCCAATCTTATCGTCGTGTCTACCTAGTCAATTGTTAAGTGATTGGGTAGAAAATAATTTTATATATATATATGTATATATATCGTTGTATTTTCATTATTTTACAACTTTTTTTTTAATAATTTATTTATTGTCATTTACAATTGTATAAAAATATATACAGCAAATTTATTTAAAGTGATTTAATGACATGATACAAACATGTGGAGAATCTACCCATTGATAGAACTCCAATAACATTTCTTGAGAAGATTTCGAGGACATCTTATTTTCAGACGCCTTGTGGGATTATTAGGTATTTAAGGAGAATCCAGGTTAGAAACGAGTGGGTTGAGAAGTTTCTTATGAAAACAATTTTTCTGAACTTAAACCTGATTTATCATTATGTAAATAATATTATTTATAATAGTAATGTTTATTTTACCTACTAACAGTCGGATTTTGGTTAGTTTCACTGTTACCGTGCGAACAGTATACTCCACAATGTCTTATTTCCGTGACAGTACTGCGACGATAGAATACTAAACCTTGAAGATATATTGTCTTATGTCAAAATCAATATTCACTCGTTATTTACAGCAGTTCCGTATACATATATAAATTATATATAAAAAAAAATACAATTTTAAAAAGCTTAACTCAAGTTATGAATAAACCTCATGAAAAAATAGAAATAATTAATAAAATTGTGGATTTTCGTGACGAATTAGGTAAAATTCCTGAAATAAACATGCATATATCTAAAGAATGGCTTATATGTAAAAAAGGAATGAGTTGAATGTATAAATTTCTGTAATTATAAGTAATCATATATTTTATGTATAATCTGTTAAGTTTATCGAGGCTGGTATTTATTTTTTAAATAAATCAGTTGATGTCCTTTTTATGTCTCCACACTCTTTATTATATTATCAACAGCCCAACGTTTCGGCCAAGTCGTCCATCCACAAAGGACAATCTTTAATTTAAATTTACACCTCACATCCAATTATTTAAAAACTTTTTGCAGGATATTCTTCCCCGGTCGTTAATTACCAGTCAAATCACCGTATTTTGTCTCAAATTCATTAATTTTCAAAACTTTAAATTTTAGAGTACTTAACACTATCAACAACTTTCCGCAACTTATGTTGATAATATAGTTGATAGTGTTAAGTAATCTAAAATAAAAAGTTGTAAAAATTAATGACATTGTGACAAAATAGGGCGATTTGACAAGTTATTGATGACCTGGATAGGATAGCCTGCAAAATATTTATTAAAATTGCCCTTGAGGATGGTCGGATTGGCCAAAACGTTGGACTGTTGATAATATATTAAAGAGTGTTGAGATTTAAAATGGATACCAACTTATTTAATTAAACAGTAATTGTCTCTGTTTCAAAAATTCAGGTGGTTTGTTAACAGTTAATAATGAATGGAAAATACAATACCCATCTTAACCCTAGCAGTACCAAGGTAGTATTCATTACGGCCTACTCCAAGGGGGGGG
>NW_027107973.1:118445-127799 GCF_000696795.3 Halyomorpha halys | reverse complement strand
AAAGGAGCAGGCTGCGAGGGGGAGGGTTAGGTAACAGGTGGCTCGGCGGACGGATCGTGATCCACCGGCAGGCTCATCCCTTAGCCATTCCATTAGTGCGATCATAACTTGGCCTCCCGGTGTTTAACTACCCCATTTGCGAAATTATTGCTCAACTTATACTGGCTGGTCTTGGCTCATTAATATTGCAAAACCTCTATGTGTCTTATGCTTTATTCGTACCACGGCTCTTATTTCTTTAATGGTTGTTAAATAGCAATTAATGAATATATTTTCATGAAATTTTTTGATCGACTCACGAATTTTTATCGTAATATAAAGCGTTAAATTAAGCTTAATTCGGTTGTTGTAATGTCCTTAGAAATAACCAACATTTTGTTTTTATTTTACTCCAATTGGAGTCCTATACTGCCTAATCATGGTTGAAGGTGAAGTTTTTCATTTTGTGGGACCGCCACCCAATGAAATAAACATAATGCCTCAGGCCGGATTTCGGGGCCGTCAGAAAATCTCAAATTGCACAAGACTGCTCTTAACCACCTGAGCCACGGACGGCCCACCAATAATTTATAATGCTATAAACAGTTTTAAAATAATTGTAGGATTTTTTTTTAACCGGTGTCACAACCAAATTCTACTTTAGAAACTGAGAAACAAACGATTTCTCCCCAACTCGCCGAGAGTTGGAGTAAAGAGATTGACAATCGTAATTATTTGAAGAATAATTTTATAATCATGAGGATAGTTGATGACTTATGCAAGAAAAAGATGGTTGGGGGTGCGGTCAAAACATAACACAAATAAGTTGAAATAATCGTGCCTACGTTTCGGCCAGAATTTCTAGCCTTCATCAGAGCTGTTAGCTTGAAATATTACCGCCAAGTTGTTAGATTTTTCAAATAGTCTGTACGTGATATAAATTAATCGGAGTTCATTTTCGGTTTCACATTATTAATTAACCTATAGGTCTGATTAATTATCTATAAAAATATTAATTTAGATAAAGTATAAAGACAAAAATAATGATTCTTAATAATAGAGAAAAAAGTAAAATTAATAACAAAAATAACGATATTCATAGGCCTAACAAAACAAATAATTGCCCTCTAACGAGAAGAAAGAAGAAAAAAAACAAGTTAATTTGAAAAAATATAGAAGTAGTGTGAATAATATAATTAATAGATATAGACTGGGCTTCAGTCTTCGGGTTGTGGTTGGGTTTCCCAAGTTTTGTCACTGCTCCTTAAATTGTCAGTGAATCGAAGTGGAACTTTATTAAATTATATATACTATACTCACTATTATTAATATTGCAGTATAATAAATGACATTTTACATTAGTATTTTTATTACCTTACGCATTAGTTTTAATTTTAATTTTAATGCAATGCTAACATATCGCAATTATGAGATAAATCATATTTCTGTTTTTGTTTATCAAATTATAGCATGGTGTTTATCTTTTTGGTTTTTGCGAGTATTAATGAAAAAATTAACTATGAGCTTTCTTCTTTATGTTAACTAATGCTTAGGAGTTTACTTAACTATTCTTTAAATCGAAAAAAATATTAATCGTAATAGAAACATATCGAATTGGAGTAATTCAATTACTTAATTATTTAGATATAATTGATAAAAACGACCAATTGAATAAATCTGCGTTTTAATTTATTAAGTGAAAGGGATATAAAGGAACAATTTATTGAGGAGATAAAGGGAAAGGTACAGGTTCCTGCTTCGTGATTCCACTATCTCAATTGTCCTACCGTAACTATTGGGCTCATTACGAACTAATGAATATTATATCTTATTTATTTAATTAATTTATTCATGGACCTTAGATAACGTGACGACCACTAGATTAGAAGGACAGGGTTGTTAAATAACGAACGATTTATAAATAGCCATTCCGTGAGGTATAGTAAAAGTTGTATCGTTAAATTTATAGGAACCATTTATCAAGTGGCTGGTTTATCGTCATAGTTTCTTATTCATTTTTCGTGGTGAATTTAACTTTTGTATATTCAATTTTATTTATATATTTATCTATTTGAATCTTAATATTCCAAATGTTGCCAATTTGACCAAAACCTTCCATAATCCCCTAAACACCCAAGCCCACTTTTTTCTAACCTTGCTTCTTCATTACCTGATGATCCCCCTAGGCGTCTGAAAAGAAGATGGTCCCCAGACCTACTACTCTAGATATATTATATATCTATATAGATATATATTAATTCAGTTGTAAATATCAACAAATTAATAAAAAAAAAGAGTAATTATTTATTATTCCAAAGATGTGTATGTCTTTAACTATTGATTGTTGCTATATATTTTTTTTATTTCTACTACATTTTATAATAATATTTAACTTTACTTTAGGATTTGCTATGGGCTGAAAATTTCAAGTTTCATACGGATGGGAGGTATTCATTCCTTATGTTGTACATTGGAAAATCTGAACATTGAAAATTTTTCAAATGTTTATTATGCATTACTTAACATGTTAATTTTACTTTACACATTCCTCTGCCAATTGGCTCTACCTCCACCTTTCTTGTACACTTGCTAAGCTTGCGTGTCTTAAGACAATCAAGGACACAAGTAGATAAAGGTTTTTAATTAAATAAAAGAAAAAAAATAGGCGTTTTTTTCTGAGAAAAATCTTTTAAATACCATTATTATTCAAATGGAGTATATTTCAAGTAATTGTTTTCTTTCATGAATCCATTGTAAATTAATAGAATATATGCTATGTATGTATGCATATATGTAGATTGAATTTTATTTTTTGGGGGATCAGGGATAAGTAATTTAAAGAAAAATAGTTTATATTTTTAACTTATTTTGCCTGGATTGTGGCGCCTTTAGTTCGACTTACCTACGTAGTGATAAACTCTTATCATTTTAGAGATAAGATAATGGATTTGCTACTCTACCTCTAGATCTGCATCTGCTGTTGGTTTAGATTACATCAACAGGATGATTCATTTTCACATTCTTCTGTGTAAATGTATATATGTATATGTCATAGTTTAAATAATTCTAATGAAACATTTATAATTATTTTATTATAAATACTCAGGAATGACTCACCATCCCATTTCTCGTTCTTAAAAAAAAAAAAGAAATAATAATGAATTTCTTTCTATTTTCATTTGAAGCTCGCAGTTAAGTTGTTATGTATAAAGAAACCTTAACCGAGGCGATAAATTGCTAATTTACAATATTTCGTGAATAATTTTGAAAGTTTCTCAACTAATCAAAATTAATATAACATAAATTTTTCTGTTTTTTTTTTTTTAGTTTTGTTAATAATACGCTTTGCATTGCCTAATTTTATAAGATTTATTGAAATAGGTTACTAAGATACCCCATGTTTATTTTGGAAATCGATTGCAGGGCTAATAAATGAATGAAGAATATTAAATTACATTATATGAACTATTATTATCATTAGAAGCACTGCTCCTACTAGAAATAAAATAATTTTTAATACAAATATTACAGGTTTGAAAAGAAACCTTTTCAAATGCTTAAAAGATGCTCGATAATATTTGTCTACATTTTAAGGTATATTCGACGAATAATTTCATAATGAATATTAATAAATGCATTGCCATTAAATCAAAATTCAGTTATGTCAATAAAATTGAAGGTGTGGTTGTAAAGTTGTTATGTTAACAATTTTCAAAAATTCATTTTATCTCCCTTTTAATAACTACTTAGAAGTATTTTGTACTTCATCTGTTGTTGAGAGACCATTGTGTTTTTAGTAAAAAAATCTTCATTAATTTTTACAATGTTTCAGAGTCTTTATAAAATTTTTTGATAAGATAATATTACTAAATTATTCTAATTTTTTTTCAAGTTGTTAGTACAAAGCTTAATTTAAGTAATAATAAAATTGTGTGAAATTATGTTGATGGCGTAAAGACTCTGAAGCGTTGTAAAAATTACTAAGATATTTTTATTAGAATATCACTTTTCAAAAATTATTTTTCCATATGTATAAATATTTAATGTGCTTTCCTTAGCCTTAAAACATTAAGAACATAATTTTCTTTGTTTACAACAGGATGTTTTAGTTGATCGGAAAGATGATTTAAAAATTAAATAAATAACAACTTTTTTTTTTACGTTGTGTTTGTATAATAAAATTCACTAACTTCTTCATTTAAATTAAATATATATGTAATGGATGTTTTTCTCTGACAAAAAATAGGAGCATTATTAAAAATTAGTATAGAATGGTCAAAATAAGAACAGTTTAGGTAAGTACAAATTAATTTTCTGAAGCTTTGTAAGGCTTGCTGAAGCTTTTGAATGTATATTTTACTACAAAATATTGAATCATAACTAAGCCTTATATAGATGATGATAATTTTCATCATAAAAATGGGATCAATGTTTTTATTGGCATAAATATTTATGTATTTCTGTAATGTAATAATGGAAATATTATATTTATATTTCTGTTCTTATAGAAGGGTATAAGATAGGATGTTGCAGGTTTTAGGTTCAGATTCTTACCAAAGAAACCCTTTTTTTTGCTGTTTATCAATAGTTCCTAAAGGGTACGGTACTCTAGTTATGGTACTGAACCATTGCGGTGTGGTAACCCAGTCTTCTTCAGAAATCTTCCTTCTCTTGTCCTGGATAATATTCCAATCCATGAGAATACCACTATGATTGGAAAGCTACATGCCATGTTGATAAACTGTCTTATTGAAGCATTAAATAATGAAGGATGTTCAGAGGCTAGCCAGTGGCAGTTGTTATCAAAGGACTCCTATTGTTCTACATTTCCGGCTCTACATCCGCTTTTCCAGTCTATGAGTGTGGTCTATTGGAAGTGGACTCTAGCCAAGGGAGTGATTATGATAGCTGTGGTAGATCTAAATAATCTGGTCCTATGTGATAACTATATACATTTACAGAAGAAGTAATTGTAATAAAAAAAAATTAAAGTGAAAATAAAACGAAATAATATAAAAAACAGTAATGCATATGGGCGGTATCTACACATATACGAAAAAATAAAATGTTATAAAGCCTAGTATGCCAGCTAGAAGCAGTGAAGGTACGATAAGCATGTTGATAAAGATGAAATATAATTCATTAAAAAACATATATAGAAAATAAATTTTATTCTAGGACAATTTTACTTCAAAATAACGGAAATGCAAAATTAAAAGAAATCACATTTAACCAAAAACTTCAAAACAAATTATAGAAAATAAATAATCTAGGCTATACAATATCTGCACATTCTTATTCTCAATTAAAATAAAATAATTAAAAAGGCAAATATATTATAATAAAGTAATAAATTAATTCATTAGTTACAACTAAGCATATGCATACCAAAATATGTGTATTTAAACATGAGAAAAAAAAAAACTGATTCACTTCTTAAATCAAATTAAATATAGATGTTCTAAACAAAATATGTATTTTTTCTTTTTCTATAATATTTCAAAATTACTGGAAAAATTGAGAAATATATTCACTTGATTCATACCTTGGAGTGGAGCCCCTAATTTTACCATACCACGGTACCTACGAATGGACCTTTGAATCCAGTTTTCCCCTCTTTCGGATGAGGAGTTCTCCCGACCATTCCCTCACGTTTCCTCGGTTTCTCCCAAGATTTCCAAGACATCTTTTTCACTTTAGAAAAAAGAGAAAAGGAAGTGAGGAAGATCTCCATTAGGTGTTCCTTCTTATTTAGTTCAATTAACCCCATTACCGCCCTTGAGACGGGCCCGAACGGGAAAGCGGCCCGGTACCATAAGATTGCCTCCTGGGAAGCTGTTATTCCCAAATGAAGACTTAACAGCGGGCTATTGTGTTAATTAAAACGCTGGGTAGCTGGATCATTATCACATTTACAGGGTTTTCTTTAACCAAGCCCACATTCCACAAGGCATGCATGCTGTATCACTACTCATTGATTGAGCAACATATGTTTCTAACTCGATGATAAACAACTTTCTTATAGTTATTAATTTATTCTCAGTGATATTTCTATTTAATTTATAATGGTATTATAAAAGGATTAAGGAAATTAAGAATCCGACAAGTGAGCCTAGTGGTCCTTATTGCTGACTCCTGATAGCAACCAGTGTTGCCGCAGCGAACTAACCAAGGTGGAAGTGTCAAGATACATTTCTCGGGACCGACAAAAATAAATAATAACTGCCTCTGATGGGAATCGAATCCACAGTGTTCCGAACCGGGCGCTCTGGGACGTACGCCCCAACCCACACGCCGTATACAATATGTATTGATATACAAACAAATATTTAACTTTTATGTTAAATGAATTTCGAAGATTTTTATTTTTAAACAGAGCGAATTTTTTATCACTATCCAATTAAACTTTTAGTTTTCTCATTATTTTTTTTTCAATTTTCTGCGTTGTAATAAAATTGGAATTAATTGAGTATTTTCTCTGAACCAGGTGGTTATTTGATTTCCCGTTGGGAATCAAACCCAAAACGTTCAGAACCAGGCGTAACATACTCTGCTTTTACATCCTTCTCTAACAGTTACTTGTTAACTTTTTGGGATTTATTCTACCCCATCTTCAGAACTGCATTACTGTTTTTTTTTAATTATGGGTACTATAACTTCTCTTTATTTAGTTTAAAATGTTTAAATTAAAAAAATAAAGCTGAAAATTACAAAATGCAATATTTATTTTAATAACGATTTTTAAAAATAAGTCTTTATTGATTATATTATTGATAAAAATATAAAATAAAAAAAATGTGATTAAAATGGTTCATTATTGCCTTAATATTTTATGTACTTATTCTTTTTTCTTTATTTTGAATCTCTAATTAACACGCTCAATTGAAGGTCATCTCTTGTATTATGGCTTTGCCTAGTAATGCAAAACTATGTGCATATAAACTTGACTTGCGGAATGTTTTTAAAAAAACATGCAAATTAGAGAAAGTAACTGTTTTTATAGTGAAAATCGCAATTAGGTTCAATTGAAATACCGGAACGCCAATATTGTTATAAACTATAAACTAATCTCCTTTTAATACTAAGAATTAACTAATGAATATGGTGTTAATTGAAGCTTTTTGAAGAGATATGAAAATGCTGCGTTACAAAACCATCAGTGAATTATGAATAATTGATTTTTTTTTTTTATGTTAAACGGTTAAAAAGTTGTAACTCTAGAAATACTAGTTGGTCTTGGTAACCTCAAATACTTTGTAGCTAACTTCTTATGATTCTTCGCTGGCTTTATCGCACACAGAATGTTTGGTTTGCTATACAGGCAATTTAGTCAAAATCCTACAAAAAAGCAACAATATCAGACTACCCATTCTATAGAAACTTGTGGCATAGGAACACTTATACAGTCCAGTGGCCAATAAAGCATATTTTTGAACCTTAGTTGTTTTGAAGAGCCTAGATCTGTTGGAACCTGCAAATTTTGATCGATTACAATTTCGAAGTTAGTTTCATGATTGGAATGCATAGCAAGAGTTCATAGTGTTGTATAGTTACCATATCATCATTGAAAAAATCAATTATTCTATTGACGACATAAGTTATGGAAAAATATTATAAATTCAATTATAATTACTACTTTTACTTTCCTTCCATTGTATCCCAATCCCTTCAATCCCACATCACCTCCCTCGAAGAATGGTGCCAAAACTGGAGGATTAAAATTAATTCCAATAAATCCTACCACATTTACCCTTCGTCGTAAACCTTCGTCTTGCCCTACAGTATATTTTAATAATATCCCACTCATTCCTGTTGAACAGATCCGTTTCTTAGGACTAAATCTGGACAAACGACTGATATGGAATCCTCATACAAGACTGAAAAGACAGGAAACTGCTCGTCGATTCCGACTATTACAACATTTACTTGACAAACGGTCCAAACTTTCAATCCATTACAAAAGACTGATCTACATGGCTATTATAAGGCCTATTTGGACATACGGAGTTGAGCTATGGGGCTCCACTAAACTATCTAATTCCTCTCGAATCCAATCCTTACAGTCCAAAATCCTTCGTAAAATCCTTAATGCTCCTTACTTTGTCACAAATAAAATCATCCATCAGGAGCTCAATGTCCCCTATGTTGCTGATTTGGCCAGAACCAGATACCAATCCTTCCATAATAAACTTCCCAAACACCCAAACCAACTCGTTTCTAGCCTGGCTTCTCCTTCACTACCTAATAATCCTCCTAGGCGTCTGAAAAGAAGATGGCCTGGAGATCTTCTCCTTTAGAAATGTTTTTGGAGTTCTATCAATGGGTAGATTCTCCACATGTTTTTATCATGTCATAATATCACTTACAGCAAATTTACTTGATGTGTATATAGGTATACAGTTGTAAATATCAATAAATAAATTATTAAAAAAAAACTTTTACTATTGGTATTCTTAGGGTACTTTCGATTTACGAAGCAATAACTACGCCAATTGAAAGTTTGTGATATATGATATGGTTCAGAAGAGAAATGATTCACAATTACTGTATATTGTAGGATCAAATCTTCTAGGCTGAAAGCAATAGATAAAGAGTTATATAACTGAAGGCATAACTTCCCTGGGGTTTATGGATCAATTCTTTCCCGTTTTCTTTCGATGTGAAACGAAACGGACTGTTTTCCAACACCGCCTTGAAAGTGACAGCATGGGAAGTGCTATGACACCGATAAACTGACTGAGTAGCGGCTAACAAGTGCCAATCTGTTTTGTCCCAAGATCGGATTCGATTGTCCCGGCGTTATCACAAATGTGGATAAAAGATACAATAGGGCATTGAATTAAATTACTGCTTTGAATAGAGTGTTCTCAGGTGATTGCAAGCAATTTGAGTACAATGTGTCTTTTGGCTAACAGGGCTCTCGCAATACCGGTTTCGAATCCGAGCCCTACTTTACCAGGGTTTGTGCGGTTGTTTGATGTTTGCGGTTTGCACTTAATTAGTGGTGAGGCACAGCAAGCTGGAGGTTATTGCTAAACTTTATTTTCTTTAGTCAAGAAGAAAGTCATATGGTTGTAACTTTGACTTAGGACTACATTTCCCTTCGAGTGTATCATTAACTTTTTTTAAGATAGTGTTGTATAGTTATGAAATTAATTTTTATATTTAGCAACATCTAGGCTATGGCATGCTTACGCCTGTAAACATCTTTGGTTTATTATTTTTAAATAACCTGTTTAATTACTCTTTCTTTATTAATACGTTCGTGCTGACTGTATACTTCATCAAGGAAAATTATCATAATTTTCATTATTCAAACAAATATATATATATATATATATTGCTGACTCCTGATAGCAACCAGTGTTGCCGCAG
>NW_027107973.1:114372-118332 GCF_000696795.3 Halyomorpha halys | reverse complement strand
TATATATATGTATGTGTATAAATCTCTCCATATGTACTGAATGTACTATAACTAAACTAACTAAAACGTTTAGTAATTTTTTTTTTTTCATTCCACTTCCATTGGTTACTCCAGTATTTTTCCTTCTTCCAGCATTTTAAGTCACTTATAGACCGGGTAGTTTCAAAATAATTGAAATCATTTCGCTTATTTGCAGTCAAACATTAGAAATATATATATGTTTAATCATCATTTGTACTTTGGCGCATTAGTAAGAACCCTTGACACGTGTCTAATACTTGTTGACCTAGTATCACTAAAAAATGTTTTTTTTTGTTGAAATCGCTATTTCTACGGACCGTAGTCTTTCCTTACCAGAAAGTTGTGTATACTAGTCCTTTGAAATATGCTATCCGTAGGGATTTCTTTACTGCTTATGAAATTAAGAGTTCTTGGATAGTCGACTATTGTGTAAGATATTACAGATATCATAGATTTGTAGTTTTCAATCCAACTATATTATGAAAAACAGGTTTTTAATATTTTAATGAATTTTGAACCATCCTGCATTTAGTTTTGTGTATTTCAATTGTGGATTGATAAAACATTGGTAGTTTAAATAATTGAACTTTTCTAGTTAAGTACCTAATTAATCATATGTTAGTTTTTATGTTTAATATCTTCATTATGTTATTGAATAATAATAAATGACTGTACTTAATAACTGAATAATTAAAATGACTATACTCATTATTGAATAAGAAATATAGTCGACGCTAAATCGTCCTGATGTAGCAAAACACAATTTCGCAGTCGCTTCCATTAATCGACCGTATAAAAAGAATATTGAAGGAGCTCGGGAATTTTTCGCTTGGATCTGCAGTTATGCCTGCGATGTTACCCCTTATGTAATGCCTAACCAGGTTAATGTTCCAAATTGAATTACGTCGCATTAGCCCTGTTAAATGAATTACATGCAGATTACATGTGCTGGGCTCTGTGGTAGAGTTATTTTTAGTATTGGAGTAGGCAGGCACATAACACATTTGTAGAGCCAACATTCTCCTTCGTAAGCACATAGCAAATTATGATTAAATTGAATAAATGGATGCTGTTTATAAAATTATTATTATTTACCTTTTTAACATTATTGATATTTCTATCTCTTCGATACGTGTAATAATAAATATGCGTGTAGTGGAGAAGATGGTCGAGGGGTACGGTCAGCAAAAAAAACAAATAAATAATTTTTTATTTATTTGTGTTTTTTTACTGAATGAAAAAATGCCCGCTTGAGTAAAGAAAATCTTTCAAAAAATAAATAAATTGTGAAAATAATTATATTACCCTTTTAGTAAGTTTTAGATTTTAGTTTCAGCACTCAGAAGTGATAATCAGCCGGAGCAGCCCTGATGAAGCCATGAAATTCTGATCGAAACGTCGCCACAAATAGGTTTTTGTTTATTTTTGCTTATCGCACACCCTGACCATCCACTCATTTAATCTACAGTCAACTACAAACTCATTACCGTTTTAGTAATTGAATAATTTATTCATTTATATACATACCAAGAATAAGAATAAATTATGTAATGAAAAAAATACAATTACCGACTGTCAATAACTCCCATCCATTATAATGTTATAATAAATCATCTAGTATTGAAAAGAAATTAGTTTTTCAATGTCAACCTTGACTAATTTTAATTTCTTTTGTCAACTGTGTGCTTTTGAGTCTGAACGTATGGCAAATACTTTCTCTCAGCAGCGATGATATAAATAAATGTATTTGTAATAATTATAGACTGGATTTTCGTGCAATTACGTCTTTTTTCTCATGCTTTTAATTAGGACAAACTTCGACAGAAATTCTAATCACTCAAAAAACATTGAGATATTATTAATTTTATATGTAATTTCATTTTTTGGATTTTTTCCATAATTTTGAAGCTTTTTCTGTTCAAATTTGTAGGTTTTACCCTTTTTGGGCAAAATTTTGATTTTTTGTTGTTTACAATTCAATGCTTGAATTATGTTTGTATTATTATGTTATATATTAGGTGTATATATGATAACATTTATTCATTATATTATCATTTTCCTTATTTAATTTATAGTTGATAATTGACAAATGTTAAGCAATGCTTCGATTAAATGTGAACAAATTAATTCAAACTAACAAAACCCCATTGAATCAGTGTTCTTGTAACAGTATTAACCAATGGTTTCGGGTAAGTTGGTCACCCGAATCATATAAGTCTCTCTAGAATAAGCTTGTTGCAGATAATTTCAAGTGTTAATATTTTTAACTAATAATAACTAGTCCGCCGTCTTTCTTTTGTCTTGTCCATCATTTTCAATTTTTGTTTATATATAGAAGTATATTATATTTTATATTATATTTTTATTAGCTGTTTATTTAATTTTAAGTAGAAATTAAACAAACAAATCAATTATAATTTTCATTTGAACATTCCTATTCATTGTTAATGAAACTCATGTAAGTATTTCTAAATTTTGCTTATTTCTTTTTAGTGTGTTGATTAATGGTATGCTTGTATTGTATTGTACAATTAAATTGCTAAGCAGGAGAAAATATTATGTTGAAAAGGGAATTTTGCTTTATATTATTTTAAAATATTTTAAACGGTCCATTATGCATAGTTTGTCTTGCATATTTTTAAAATAAAAATAAAATTAATGCAGTTAAAAGAAGGTTCAAAATTGAATTCCAGTCTTCATAGATTTTAAAAAAGAGAAATTTAACTTTTTCTGTATTTTTGGATTAATGTAGGAAATATTTAGAAATTTTAATTTTATGCAAACTAGGTTAGGTAAGCTATCTATATGTTAATATTATAAAATAAATAATAATGTAAATTTAGATGTTTTATACACATTTTAAGTTTTTACGGCACAAAAATCCCGTCTCTAGTTATAATAATTTTTATGATAATATAAAAATATAGCATTAATTAATTTATAAAAATACTATTATTTTTATATTTTTTTGTAACAAATTTTTATATCTCCTGATGACTAAGTAAAATCGTTCTATTAAAGGTATATGGAAGATTATTGAAATATGTAAGAACAAAAGGCAGGTTTTTTTTTTTTTAATAAGGTTTATTAACAATCAGTTAATTTTTAAGTTTTAATTTATAATTTCCCCATTTAAAAAACTCCTCAATATGAAGACAATTGAAGTTTAATATTTTTTATTTTTATATTTATTTCTTTTAAAATGTATTCGTAAGATTTAATAATTAAAAGTTTGCCACTTTTTCCGTCGATAATAATTATTATAATTTTACTCGTTTTCAACAATTATGAAATCCCTCATTTAAATAGAATCTGAAATATATTACCCATGAGATTAGATAAAAGTGTACGTGAGCAGTAGTGTCACGTGAACTGTATCTGTGAGCTTATTACTGTGAAATAATCAAAGGGATTTAATTAAAAGAATATCGGAAGAGAAAATGAACAACCGCGAAAAATACAGGTAAATAGCGATTTAGTAATTGCTAACAACTTAATTGTGTGTATTTCTTTAGTCAAAGTTCTTACACCTCAATTCAAAAACAAAATAAAAACTATTATATTTGACAATAAAAATTAATAGTTAAAAAAATACGATTGATTAATTTAATTGTAATATTAATTTTTTTTTTACAATAAAAGTGTTTTACTTTTTCTATTTTATATGATAAAATAAGTATGTTAAGTAATCAACTTATTACGTTTTTTTTGAGTTGGTTTATCTTTTTTTAAAAAGTAATTTATTTTTTTATATTAAGTATTATTAGTAATTTTAATTATCTCATTTTAACTTATCGTTACCCCGATTAGATAGCGTCAATATTATTTTTCCCCCTAATCAAAATTCATAGTTTCATAAATACTTTGTCTACCATTGTATTAATTCTAACTCTATAGGCTGACTTTATTTAAATCATTAGTAAATGTTACTAACGAATA
>NW_027107973.1:112945-113620 GCF_000696795.3 Halyomorpha halys | reverse complement strand
AACTCATTATTTTATCGAATGTACTACTCATTTGGTAGAAATTAAAGACACTCTAATTTCGGTTAATACTCATTTTTTCGTCGAATATACTACTTATTTACTTTAGTAGAAGTTAAAGGCACTCAAATTTCGTTTCGAACTCATTATTTTATCGAATGTACTACTCATTTGGTAGAAATTAAAGACACTCTAATTTCGGTTAATACTCATTATTTCGTCGAATATACTACTTATTTACTTTGGTAGAAGTTAAAGGCACTCAAATTTCTTTTCTTACTCATTATTTAATCGAAGGTACTACTCATTTGGAAGAAGTTAAAGGCACTCTAACTTTCGTATTTCTTACCTGTAGGTAGGCAACTTCTCGCTATTGAATATAGGAGTAGGGCAGGGAAGAATGTGTTGAATAGAGAGGTGAGATGGTAGTCCATTGAGTGGTTCCCTGACAATGGCTTCCACAGGCCTCAAGAACAACTGCTAAGGACATTAATATTTTTCTGCTTTATTCAGTTAGCGTTCTACTAGCCCACATTATCTTTCCGATTTCTCCTATCTTCAATCGAAATGTATTCCCGTATTTGAAATCGGAAAAATTGAGTTATTACTAGTATCCGAAAGAATACTCTTTGAGATATAAATAAAAATAAGTGTTATTGATACAAGACGGGATGTAAG
>NW_027107973.1:104441-112295 GCF_000696795.3 Halyomorpha halys | reverse complement strand
TTTATAAAAAAAAAATTGTAGAATATTTAGCTTTTAATACAAATTGGTCAAGAAACATATGTTATAAAGAACTTGGGAAGCAACTTTCGGACCTAAATTAAAATTCTTAATGAAGTTTGGTTTGTATTTCGCACGTTCTCTAATCAGAATTGTCTATCATGAGAATTTATGTTTTCAGAGCTATAAATTTTATAGTATAATTAGTATAATTTTTGCGCTCACATTTAGTGCTTTTAACTACTAACCTTTATTATTTGTTTATTGCATTGAGTTGTATTATAATTATGGACTTTTTTAGTCTCCGATATCCATTTTTACTCGCGCTGTCATGCTTTCCCTTGGTCGTGGCCAGTATTTATATATTTTTGATTATATCTCTACAGTTAAAATAGTCGGAAAGTTAGTAATAACTAAAAAGGCACTTGAAAGTAGTAGAATAATATAACTTTCACAGTAATTGTCGTTTTATGACTATTATTTATTTTTAGTTTCACCCTTTGGTCGGATTCATTTAGTTCAGTTAACTCACTTGTTTTTTATCGGGTATTGAGATTTAGAGCTTACAGGGAAAAGATCAAACGCCTCCTGGAGTTAATATGCTTCTGGTTAAAATTGAGCCGTTAGGAACCAGAGTGGAGTATAGCATTCATTGTTAGATAAGTCCTTTAGGAGTGAAACACATAATATGATATTTATGTTTTTATGATTGTGACATGTGATTTTTTAATTAAATATAAAATAAAAAATTAATAAAGTATATAATATTAAAAAATTAAATGATGTTAATCAAATAAATCATACTGCATGAAATGCGCCTTCAACCTAAAACCAGGAGTTACTTTTGAATGGCTGGTTGGATATTGGTAGTAGACTATATAAAAATTATTGAATAAAATAAGGCATAAGGTGACAGAAAGAGAATTTATTTATAGAGGTTGGTTGAACAAGAGAGAATGTGTAGGTTAAATACTAAATATATTGTAACTATAGGGTATGAACGGTTGCCAAAACTGAACATTTATGGTAGAGGTTATTGACTTTTGATTAGGGGGCTATGAAAACTGCTTATTGATGACTATGATGGATGGCAATGGTGCGAATCAGATATAACGAAAGTGACTTACTTTTTCATTTTGCTTGTCCTCCATAATCCTCCATCTACCTTCTCCTCCGCTACCGGAGGGCTCTTCGGAATTTTCTTTACTCACTCATTGTTTTCTCTACAGAATAGAAATGGAGAAAGAAAGACAGCCTCTGGCCGAAAATTGCAATGGGGCGCTGGTGTTACAATTAGCTTTATGATTATAGTTTGTTTTGAATCTTCCGTTTTAACGGAACACACACTTTAGCGAATATAAAATAAAATTTATGTATAAAATAAATTTTTAAACTTTCTAAATATAGGAAAAATTAACTACAAAAAAATATAATGTATTTTCGCATGTAGGTTATATTTTAAAAACCCATGATAATTATAAAAAACCATAAATATAATACGTGATATATTATATAAAGTAATAAAGATAAAAAATAATAAATACAAAAATAATAAAAAAGTAATAGATATGAAAATAATATTTTACAAATGTTTGTCACATTTTTAACCAGTTTTGGAAATGAATTCTTACATTTAAATTATAATATATGTTAGTATAAACATTTCTTTATCTAGTTAGTATAAGAAAAAAAAATTTACTTACTTTTATTAAAGTTGATGTTTTTGTTATTTGCGGTTTTCTGCCTGAAAAAATTTGATGTATCGCTTAGAAATATTTTCTACTATTTTCTATTTTTTTTTTTTTGCGTCCTGCTTCTTGTTCAAGAGATTTACATGAAGAATGAGTTTAAAAAAATATTGGAAACATTGAAATGACAAATGACATTTCTAGATTCCTTCCAGTGTATTTCTTATTTGGTTGAAGCTAAAGGCACTCTAATTTCGTTTCGTACACACTATTTCATCGAATGTACTACTCATTTGATAGAAGTTAAAGACACTCTACTTCCTTAATAGTTTTGCTTTAAACCAGTTTTGGAAATGAATTATAGCATTTATAATGTCGAAGGAAATATTTTGAAAACGTTATATTACAAAATATTACTCTATTTTCAAAATCTGGACTAGTCCATTCTGGTTCTCAGTATCTCTATTGTATTAGGCATGAACTTTTTGGACCACCTGTGCGTATTCCTAACCAGAATCTGATCATAAAAATTCTTTATAAAGAATATTTTTTCCTGTAAAATATAAATGTGCTTATGAGTTATATTAGATATTGCTCGAAAAATAGCTTATTTCAGTAATTCCTAAAAATAATAGTAATAAATACTAAAAATTAAAATTAGTAAATGGTATTAATAATTTCTCGTTTTCTGTCTCCTATTTTATTAATTTAGTGAAAATGATTCAGATTAGTTTTTGAAAAGTCATTCTGAACCTTACATGTAATTATATGGTTTGAAAACTGTGCTTTTACTGCCCGTATCTCTAAGTGCTTCAATTGTTTTAGACAACCTCCAAACGCCTTATAAAGTAGCACAGTTGCTACAATAACAGTAACCTTATCTCCTATCTACAAGCCATGAAGGTCAGGTTGAAGATAATTGCTGCACGAAGATCTTAACTGTCGCCCGTGAAATAACGTACAGGGGTATAATTATTACTATTCCTAGTTTTTCTTGTTTTTTTTTTTTTTTTGCAGCCTTATAGGTGTTTCATTTAAAATAAAACGGGATCTTTAAATTCACCCTATCGTACACATATCTGCAAATAATTTAAAAAGTTTATACCACACTTAACTCGATAATGGATTTTTGGTGATCAAAAGTTCTTAATAATTAGGTTTTTTCTTGTTTGTTCGTTTATAAATCTTAACCAGGGAATAATTAAAAGTTTTTTTTTCTGAGTTGAAGTACAACCATTACTTATTCGGCCAAGTACGAGTAGTATATTGTAGGCATAATATTTTTTAAAAAAAATATTTTTAAAAATTTTGGTCAGAAACTGAAATACAGTAGTATATACGAATCCAAACATTGCGGAAACGCATTCGGCGGTTCTAAAACGGTTATTGATTAATTAATTACATTTTTTTTCGGGTTTTCACCTAAATGTTGATCCTAGCGAAAAAGTTGTTCATCAAATTAAAAGTCTTTAAATTCCGCGCATAAAATATACAATAACATAATAAAGGATTTTATTAGTCCAGTGGTATAGTAAAAAGTCATTCTCTGAATGCATATGACTTTCATAGCATTTCAGACTAGCTATTAGAGTCAAATATAAATCCGGAACTGCTGGTTCACAATCATACCACTTGACAGAGTATTCACCAACATAACAATAATTACAGACTCATTAAGCTCGTTAAAAGGTTTATCTTGTATGTATCCAGATCATCTGAAAATTTCCGGCATCCTTTTTCACATAAAAACTCGACACAATATGGGTATGTCAGTTACATTTATATGGGTTCCAAGCCATGTAGGAATCGCAGGGAATGAACTAGCCGATCACGCTGGAAGAGAAGCACTCGCGCTTCCGGAACGGGGTAAAGCAATTTTAACACCGTCAGATATGAGCAGGCCTCTTGGAAAGGAAGTCAAAGATAAATGCCAATCTTTGTGGAATGAAAGCCCAATGAGTAAATTAAAAATTATTAAAAAGGATGTCAAGCCCTGGGGTACCTCCAGTCGCAAATGCCGTAGAGAGGAGGTTGTACTGACCAGACTGAGTAGCAAGAATTGAAGTATTATCAAAGTTAAAAGCATGATTTAGGTTCAAACCATGTTCTGACAATTTGGAGACAAAAGGATTACAGGAGTTGATAGAACTTTTTGTGCTGGGAAATACGGTTTTTAAGTTGATTCTTAGTTTCGTCGATTTAAATTGGAAAAATGATAAGAATGTGGGACGAAACGTTGGTTCAATATAAATAATTAAATCGGTTTAATCGCTATTCGAGTTTTTCTTTGACCGCACCCAGACCATCCTCCTTTCATTATTACACATGGACTATCAGCAATCTTCCTATTTTCAAAATTGTGTGCCGATATATAATTTTCTGACTTGTGCTAAGATATCTATATATTTTAACAAAGCGGTGCACAGTTTAGCCTTAATACCCTCAACTTCTGGATTCGACCCTTACCAAGCAGTTTAGAAGGAACCATTTCTGAAATAGCGTTTGCGGTACTTTAAGAGTGATTAGAGTCTGACTGCGGTGATTATCTCTAAAGACCATTTGGTTTTTTTTTCCAGAACCGTTTGTTTATTCGTTCTGTTCTAAGTATTTTCATGAAAAGTGCCGTTACACTAAATTATATTTTATTCTTGTTATGTGAACATAAAATAAGTTATAATATAATTATAAATATAATGAAGTGGGTAATAGGTAATTATATTTCAAATCGGGATTTCAAAAATATTTATTTAGTTGGTGAACTTATGATTAAGAAAAGAATTATTATTATTTATTAATTCACTTAAACATTTTTTAAAATTTATTTTTATTACTATAAAAACGGTAAAAAAATGTATCTGGCTTTAAAGATGTGTTTCTGCAAAAATAGTATTAAGTAAATACTACCCGGCAATGCTCCGCTTTCGCTATATTTAAGGATGTATATGTATTTAATAAACAAAATTGATATTTTGTTATCATTGTATACTTTATTATTAGGATTTATTAAGATAGATTATATAACGCCGAATTATGTGATTTTTCTCATTCTTTCATGATTATCTGTGATATTGTTTTGTATAGACTACATAAAATAAAAATAGTTTTTGAATAACAACCCTCACTGTGCTTCAAAATTGGTACTACATTGGAACAACTGAAACCAATGGACATATCAAAGAGTTGTAAAATATTCTTTGGGAGTGAAAGTTGATATTCGTTTTTAGCACCTCAAGAAACCCTTAAGACGAATTTTTGAAAAAATCAGAAAATAAAATATTTGAGTGCAAAATTTTAAAAGTAAAAGAAAACGTTTCGAAATATATATACATCCTTTTATAATAAAATATATACTTGGACCTACAAGAGTTCGTTATCTTATTTTGTGATTAACCCTCTGACTAGGCGCTAAAATGTCTTTTTAGATTTTTTTCTTTTAGAAGTTTCGTGTTTAGAAATTGCTACGGTTGTTTTTGGTTGTGATCTTATATCGAAGCATTTGGCTATATAGTGGTCCATGAAGATTTAGTATAAATGGTAAACATGTACATGTCCGACAAATTGTTAGTTTATTGGGTCATGTTAGAATTCACAAGATGCAACATAAAATAGCTGAAACCTTCAATGAATGCATAAATTGGATTTAATATAATATGAATGATCAATAACTGATATTTGTTTTAATGAATAGTACAATTTCTATACAAACCTTGTGTAAGCGACATCCAATGTAATAGTTTAATCAACACTATAAATAGTATTGATTCAATTTGAACTAAGAAGTCTCGGTTGAATACAATTACCATCAGATATGTTTGAAGAGGCCAGAACTAAATCGAGATGATATTGATAATCTCCAGCTCCTATCTTTTCTAAGATGTAGATCGCTGTGTAGTACAATCCTCCATTGTTCTAAAGATCCTTAAATATTGGTTTGGAAGGTTGATCGGTAGATAAGAAATAAGTTATTTAGCTAGCTTATTTCCTCATTTGTTTTAATTACTGTTTACTTGTTAATTTAAGAGGGGTCACTGTATTTTATCTTTTGTGATTTTTTTATGCTTATATAAGAAAAAAGAATGAACAGATTTTACTATTTACTCTATTCAAAAAATCAGTAGATAGGTTTAACTATGTTCAATCAATACTTTAAAAATATCCGATACAATTTGCGCATCACATAACTTTTACTTCTTGAAATGTGTAGCTATGTGGTAAATAAGTGATAATTTCTAAGTGGTAGAAAATAACTCCAAGATTTTTGTCTGATGTGTAGAATGAGATAGAAGTATTGGCTAGATTGGGGATTCCTGGGATAGATTTTAGGAGAGTGGGAGATCTGACTAACTTTAGTCTTTTTGTCATTAAATATAAGTTTATTGGTGGTTCCCCAAGTGCTTATTCTATTAATGTCTTCTTGTAGTGTAATAACGGCATCAGAGGCATAAGGATCGAAAGAAAGATAAATTTATAAGTC
The DNA here is from genome assembly GCF_000696795.3 of Halyomorpha halys. Taxonomy (NCBI): domain Eukaryota; kingdom Metazoa; phylum Arthropoda; class Insecta; order Hemiptera; family Pentatomidae; genus Halyomorpha; species Halyomorpha halys. The sequence continues at coordinate 106,136 of NW_027107973.1, read as the reverse complement.
ATTCGCGTATAGATGATATTGGGACTGATGGATTGCAGCTACGTGGAATATGACGCTCAGGATAGTATAAAAGGGAATAGTTAACCATTGGGAATCAACAGAGTTCGAGGAGTAAATGAGGTCCCAATGAATAACATATAAATCAGGCATTAAGGTTTCGGAAGAGAGGGATCCTAGATTTCGGAAGGAGTAATGGTTCGGGGTGAAAACAACAGAATAGGAATGTTGAAAGAATCCTGAATAAAATCATAGACAGATAAACAAATAACACGATTTTTTGATGAGGCAAAAAGTTTATTAGGAGAGTCTATCATTTAATGATCGAGCCAGGAGTCAGAAAACTGAGTGCGTTGGGTGGGGTAGTAAGGGACTACTTAAAGCTTGAGGGAATAAAGGAGGTTCAGCAGGTAACTATAACAACAGATAACTGTGATGTGATATTGTATAACAATGGAAAGAAAAAAAATTAATTTATAAATTCATCGAAATATGAATTTTTTGTGGCTACTCGTTAAATTCCACGACTTTTTATGATATTTATTAGTTTTTATAAATTCTTTGGCTTTTTAGTGGTATGTTATGTATATTCCTGCTCTTATGTCTTAAAAAGCTTTTCTAACCTGGGAAAATATTTCTTTTTTCTCATTTAGTTGATCATCGAATTGGTTCATAGTTTATATGTAATTATTTCTATTACAATTAGCAGGAATAGATGAATAATTATTAAAAAAAAAATCCTTTAGAGGAAAATATATTGTAAATCCGGTATTTAAGCCCAATCAGACTATTTAAGTAGGGACTGTTCAAGACCTAGGCTCTTGGAAGATGGTTCATGTGGTAGTTTAGGTACAAAAAAAAACTTATTTGTTATTAACGTTTCGCCCCGCTTTACGAGGCTTCATCAGTGCTGAATCCTGGTTGTTTCAGATTCTATCAGTAATATATAGTATAGTACAGTGTATAAATGTCCTGAATGGTTAAAGGTCCCATACAATTACAAATAAATTGATCAGTGAAAAATCAGGATAATTTGATTTTAATTTGTTATAGCTTTAATAACCACAATTTAGAAATATATTTAATTAAGGCTTATCAACAATTATTTTCGGCTCGTTATACCGTTCAGGAGCTCTAATAACTAAGGTATTTCGCAGTTCGTATTCCAGATTGACAGGTTAATTCGTAACGGGAAGCCTAATCTATCTACGGGTAGTTAATTTACTGAAGCAATGTTAGTTGTTTAGAAACCAGCAGTGAGTCAGTTAACTGCCCATTAAATAGCTGCCAATGAGATATCTGATAATAACTTCATGCTTATGGATACCTTGTGTAATGCCTTTTGTTCATTATCTTTAGTTCTCATATACAACGAAATAAGCAAAACTTAATAAATACTGTTTAAATAAATACATTTTTTACAATTTTAGTCTCAAAACAATTTATAAGTCCGTCGTTTCGGTCATCTTCAAGGACAAACTAACACAAACAGCTTTTATTGTACATATAATTTTTAACATTTTAAACATATGCCAAAAAAACTAACTTACTGAAACTGCAACAGTTTCAATCAAAATTACAAAGACTGATCAGTAGTGCTCCCCCCCTACATCAGTAACAAGAACTTACACAAAGACTTACGAACTGCCTACGTACAAACAACCATTAAATCATTATATAAACGGTTTCACGACGCAC
>NW_027107973.1:88949-104170 GCF_000696795.3 Halyomorpha halys | reverse complement strand
AAAAAAAAAAAACATTTTGAACAAATAACATTGTTAATAAATAATCATACCTTAATACAATTTTAGAACCACATCAATTGCAAAAAAAAACTTAATGCAGGCTGCCCGAGTTATTAATTTAAGTCCACAATTACCCTATTAGATTTCACTGAAAGAATGCTTTAAATTAAAAAAATGTATATTTATTTCAGTGAATTTTTTTATAGAAAACCATTGGGTTATACATTGTTTAGAACTTAAATCCTTAATTTATTTTAATTTTTTATCCTTTAATTCAGTATACTTTCATTTCGTAATGTGTATACATATTAGAGTGACATAAATTAGAAAAGTGCAAAAAGTAATATCATTTTTTAAAAAAATATATTTAATGGATAATTAGTAATTTAGCTATAATTATTGTATAATAATTTTTTTTAATTATACGTATAGATATAATGTCAGATGTGACAAGTAGTTTGAAAAAAAAAATAATTATTATTGTTTCTGTAATAAAACATGAATTTATTTTTTTACTATGATAGATAATATATTTTTTTATAAAAATTATCATTGAACTGCCTGCATCGTTGTTCCGATGAAGAATTAAAGAAAAGAAGTTATCAACAAATATTTTGAAAAAAATATAACAGATTAATTGAATATCTGTTAAACCATGTTTACGTTATACATGAAGTTTATAGTTTGTATTGATAATTATCCTTTAATTAATTTTATTTTAAATAATACTTATCCTGTTTTCTAATTTATCATCGACACTCTAATTAGGATCCTATCAGAGAAATTTAGAAGTTTGTATAAAAACCTGTTTTCGTCTTTTCTTTATAATTAGTGCCCCCTGGGGAGGAGAGTGAGGGATAGAGGGGGAAAGGTTGAATGAAATCGTCTTAAACTTGAATCTGCTACCAGAATAAAATAAAAAATTCCTATACCATTTTAAAAATTCCAGAGCTATGGTTACTGGAGAAATAAATACTCCGGCAGGTTTAAGTCGGCAATACTTGATCCCTCCAGTTCATTCTAACATTCTAGACTATCTAATGATATTTTATAAATATTTACATATATTGGAGGAAGATAGTCCAGGTGGCGGTCAATAAAGGTTACAAAATAGTAACCAAAAACTATTTATTGTTAACCAAATTTATTGTTTTATATCTGGTTAACAACAAATAGTTTTTTGTTACTATTTTGAAACCTTATTGAACGCCACCCGGACTATCTTCTTCCAATCTACTTCATACGGTCAACTATCTTCTTCCTTTATTTACATATAATTTTAATTTCAAAATAATTTCAATATAGTCATGATGTTGTGAGCATAATTTAAGTGTAGGATCTTATGCAGATTATTACTGCTCATAGATTGTAAAAGTTTTTTTATCTCTTCTGTAGCCCCATGATGACTATGCGATCTATCGGCATTAATGTGAAGTTATCAGAATAATAAATAATCTTTCAAGATAATGGAATAATTCATTTGCAAACGATGATTTTTTTTCATTTTTTTTTTTTAGTAGTCCCTATTTTTAAAGTATTTCCGAAACTACCTTCCTAGCGTTGTTTAATAAATTACGAACTGGATGTTTTGGAATAGAAACAATCATGGTTGACTGAGTCGCGTTTTCTAAGTAGAAGTCACTCTAATGCTTAGTCTTATTCATTTAAACCTTTCACAATTTTTAACATCCGTTTTGGAGTTGACACCAGTTGACATTTCATGTGAGAAGGAAACCCTCAATGCGAGCTGCAAGTTGACTCACGCGCCTTCTCTTGCTAGATCACCTTGGGCTTCTTCAAGAGGAAAGGCGGAATCGATGGAAGGACCATTCATTATTTCTTTTACCTGCTAATATAAAGTAGCCTATAATTATTAATTTAATCATCAACTGCGAAAAATTAAATATATTTTATGTTTAATCAGAGCCGTTAATTGCTACACTTTATTTCTTTATACTGAAAATATTTTATTATCTTACTTCCTCAACTTAATTATTAGAATAGGTAGAAGATGAAGAAGGCAAGATTATTATAGAGACCTCACGGATATATTATCTATAGTATTCTTAATTTCATTATTTAATAAATAAAAGTTAAAATGTGTTAATATTGTAATATAATGTGTTAAAAAATATTTTTGTCGAAATATTAATGATTTCATACGCGGAACCTTACGGCTACCTTACTTTAGGTCCGGAAAAAAATCCTTGAGATCTTAGAAAGTTCTTTATTTTTCATGGAGTAGGTCTGAAGATACGGCACTAGACTAACAACCTGTGATGTTTAATCAGTGCGGTTTATGCTACATTTTATTTCTTTTTGCTGAGAATGGTTTTGAAGAAAAACCTTAGACGTTGTTGATGCCCGGAAACAAAGAAAAGTAGAAATGGAAACTATTTTTATTTTCCCATAGAGTATGATTCTCAAAATCTATCCCAAATTAAAGAAAAAAAATAGAAGGTTAAGAATAATTATTTTGTAAAAACATTTGATCTGAAATCATTAATTATGAAAATTTAAATGGGTACGAATATTTTTGTAAAAAGAATACGAATTTTATACGTCTGATTAAAATCCATCGATATTGAATTCATAAACGGAATTTTTAAAGTTATTTCTATGAATAATCTCACTATGCTTTTGTTTTATCTGTTTGATCTCCAGAACTTTTACGTGTTTAGATCCTTCTCGCATCTAATTATCGAGTAAGATAATTAGTTTCTAGCGGGCTCTTTCTTTTGTAATTATTTTAGCATAGGAATTCTCGGTAACGAAACAATGTTCCAAACTAGAATTATGCAAGTTATTTTCAGTGTATCTCTGGTAAATATTTTTTCGTATTTTCATGATGTTTTATTTCTTATGAGTAAATATAAGTTCAAATATATAATGTAAATATACCTTTATGGTTTATTATTAGTTTATGTGTTTGTTAAATTATTAGGATAGATGATACCCACTGTACGATCAGTATAATAAAATTGATTGAATTAACTTTATATCTTTGCCTCTAATCAAATTCCAGGTTTAACATAAATTAATTTCAAAATAAAACTCTCTGATTTTCAGAAAGGAAGATGTGACCATTTTATATCATCGGAACTCCTAAAGAAATGAATAATATATTTTATTGTTTAAATTAGTAAATTTTATCTCATTTAAGTCTGGAAACAATTAATTCATATTTCTTTATAAGTCCAACGTTTCGGTCTTCCTCAAGGACAATCTCTAATACATATTTAGAGCCGCATCAATTTTTAAAAAGTTCATGTACACCATTCTGCCTAGGTGAATAAAATCACTAATTGTGATAAATTATTATAGTGTATATTGACTGTTTAATTTAATGTGAAGTATTGACAAAATAGGGTAATTTAGAATGAAATTATTCTCCTCGGCAGAATAGCCTGCATACAGTTTTTTAAAATTGATGTAGTTCTAAATTAGTATTTAATATTTATCGTGATAAATATTTTTTTTTGTTTATTTGCTGACTCTCTGACCCTTGTTCTCCACATATAAATCCACGGTCTATCAAGACCTCATTAGAATATTTTATGTTTTTCCAGGTAGATGAGTTTTTAATTTTGACTCGCTTTCGTAGATGTCTAATCTATCTGATTAAATAACGTTCCCTTACAAAAATCTTGGAAGATCCTAATTTTGTTACTTGATTGGCTAACACATTTCTATCAACTTTCTATTTTAGATTGCTTAGTCAACAAAAATAATATTTACTGGAAATTTAATATTTTGTTAGATTCGTGCCCTGTTCATATTGAGTTGATTTCAATTTCTTTCACCGCTGAGTGGATGATATTGAAACAGGCTCTACTTTCATTTTAGAGAAGAAAGGATAATAATTAGATTCAGTATTTTGAAAGTAGCTTCTCAGCTTATGTATTTTGAAGGCAATTTATTTTTTATTTCTCTTTTCCTTTTTCTTTTATTTTGGTCACAATTTTTTCTCTTTACCTTTCCCTATCTCTTTTTTTTGGGGGAGGGGGTAAAACAATTTTTCATATTTTAAGCCAATGATATTTAGATAATATTCACAACTTAAAAGTAATCAAATGAAATATAAGTTATATCTATTTTTTTATTAAGAATAAACAAAACGAATTTAACTCTATAAATCTATTATAATTAAATAATGTAAGAATACTAAGATAAAATCAATTATTAGTCAGCGTTGTGATATTATCAGATTCAATAATAATATATTTATAGATTTAAAAAAATAAATTTGGACAAGAAAGAATATTCTAGTGAGAGAGAAACGCTTTATTTGCTACATTACACAACATACGAATCAATCCACGATAGGATATTTACGTGATAAAATAAAAAGAAAGAAAACAATTACCCCCCCCTGTTCAGTCCCCCCCCCCCCACAATTTCCTTCTACACACTAAATACAAATACTTTAATTTCTTCCTTTTTTTATTTTTGTTCTTACCATTTCGCAATTTTAATTTCATTTAATTGACAAATTCACTCTCCCCAATTCACCCTCCCAGACCCTTTCCAGTGATCCACTGAACAAATTCACAATTAGACAGCAATGTGAAATCAAACCAGGAAAATAATAGTCACAGCAGTAGATCAGTTTACAGTTTAAATACATTTTACAAAAACAAAACTAATATATAGATTTAAAAGAAAATATAATAAAAAGTTGGTTAAAAGAAATACTTCTATGAATAAATAAGTTTTTAAAATATATAAGAATTAAATTAAATTTTAAATTAAAAAAAGGTAATTTAAAAATTGTATTTAAAATAATATGATAAATATGTAAAAAAAAACCAATTAATTGGTTTTCAACAATAATATAAATTTTTTGATAATTTTTATAAAGTGATGAATTTGTTATTGTATATACTATAAACACACACAAAACAACGATACTAAATGACCTAAGTAATAAAAAAATCTGAGAAAATTTTAAATAAATTAATACAAGCACATCCAAGAGTACTATTAAAAATAATTTGTATGTAATGACTGAAATGTTTGAATATGGCCAATCAAGAGGCCGAAACGTTACAAAAATATAAAATAAAATTGGTATTATATAATTTTAAATATAATTTTTTTGATTGATATTAAAAAATCAGGAAATAAATTTTAGTGATTGAAGTTTTATTTTCATCGCCACCATTCTTAATAATTTAAATCGGGTTTGGTGTTAGGTTCGTTTATAATTCCTGAATGTTCATATTAATCGTTCTAATTATAACATCAAGAAGAGCTGAAATTAAATTGCTTAAATGTAGATTATTGTACCCTTATAATGACACGGATTGGAAATCCTCGGATCAAAGACAAAGTAGTGCAGTCTTATGTTAAGTTCGATGATCGACCTTGGGAAGAAGAGCCGGATGAAATCGTCATTTATGCTTGAAGATGTTGCAGAACAAGACCCGTTAACATCTTGTCTCTGACCATATTATCTTATCTGCAGCGCTTCATCGCCCAGAGGCCTAACAGGATTCTGAGGGTCATCTGGTTAAGATTTCCATCGACGATGATAAGAATAATGCAATCCTTATCTGAAAATTTAAATTCGTGAGGATTTGGACCTTCAACGATTAACTAGTCCAAGGTTAAAAAGTATGTAGTGTAACATTCAAACTTGTTACGTAAGTAACAACAGTGAATAACTACGGATTCGTCTTCTAAATTTTATAAATAATTTTTATTATTTATTTATTTTATTTTTATTATCACTTATTATTTCATCACATTGTTATAATTTTCGAAGGGTTTTATTTAGGTTACTTACCCTAAATATCAAAAATTCTTTAACGTGCATTTCTCAGGTAACATGGTTCATTTTCACGAAAATTTACTTTCAATAAAAGCACAAAAAATAAGATTCGCGAAGTACCGCTGTTACATCGTTATTTATCTTAATCTAGTTTTGATCCGAAAAGTGTAATGCTTATTTACAATGCACCATGATAAACTAATAACTAATATACCTAATCAATTATCCATGACGTATTAGGAATATTAATTTTTTCCGCTGATTTATTGCTCCATCACCAAAAATATGAGGCAGAAAATTAATTTAATACGCCTACATCACCGATTTTTCGACTCGGTTTAGGAAGCTCTCGTTATAATATTCCAAAGAGTTCCGGTTAAAAAAAAAACTTGAAGCTGAACGTTGTATACATTTAATTTTGTTTGAGCTTTTTGTCTAAAAATTAACTAAGCGGTGATCTGCAAGATATATCGTTACGTAGGTGGGAGGATTCTGTAAAAGCTGATCTTTCTGATTTGTATTTGGACGGCAGTCATTGGTGTTATACACTTGACCTGTTTCGCTTAATTTTCTGAATCTGACTTATTTTACCGCTCTCATAGATATTTTTTATTATTTAATAATTACTCACACATTTATGGCAATTTAATACAGGCTCCAATGAAGTTATAATATTTTTTTCTAACTTATTTTGTCTCACGAAACTTTAATTGGTCTAATTAGCAAAATAACTGTCGCCTTTTCCAGGGTAAAGTTTCCACATGGTGCTTATGTTATTATTTCCACCAACATCTGCCTTTCGTTTTGACTTAGTGAGGGGAATATTTTAATTTTTTGACTGAACACTAATTTGTTATATAAATATTTCAATGATTCTACAACACTTAAATGACTTGTTTTTTTCATTTCAAACCGAATGAAATATAGCTATTACAATCCATTGATGTGATGTTAAAAATAATGATTTTTATATTCATTTGTATGCAACTATTTGTAGTGATGTATCAATCGGATTTGGTTACATAACCTCATATCGTTTTAATTCCTGAAACCCCTTGCCACAGTATATTGAACCAAGGACAAAACAGAAATCAGTTTATTCTTTTCGGAGGATTGAGGCTTGCTAAGCATTTGTTAGGAATCTTATAAACAAGTGACACTTCAGCCTGTGGGATCTGAAGTCAAGCTGACTTTTTCTTACTAAAGCATTTAGGCGGTTCTGAAGGTTTTTGTATTTTTCATGTGATATTTTTTTTCCTTTTTAACGATATTAGAGCACATTTACCGTTGTGATGCCTGTTTAATTTTTTGAAATTCCAAATATAAATTTTTAATGCGGTGGTAGTACAAGACATGCTGAATATTCTATACCATAGATTAAACCTCTTCTTGACAACCAGTGAATAAAAACAAAATACATTTATCTTTTTATTTTTTTTTTTAAATTTTGGTTTCAGTATAACTCCATTTCTATAGTTTGTATAAAAATGCGAACAATTTTTTTTAAAAATAAAGTTCGGCATCTCTTTTTATACCGATATTAACTACAAGAAAATTATTTTTTGAAAGATCGGACAAAAAAATATTTATTTGTGAATTTTTCAATTTTGAGCTTAATGTTTATTTTCACACTAAAACAAGAATTTCATGCCACCACCTCTCCAATAATAGTTCAACTTTTTTTGTTCTAAGATTGACAATTCAACTTTTTTTTGTTTGTTTATCTCCTTCCATTTTTGACATGACCCTGCCAGGAGGTATTCTAGCTGTTACCATTTTATTTTACCAGAGTGTAATGGTTGAGTTTTCATTCCGCTATCGCGAAATAGCCCATAAAGGCTAGGATCGTACCGGCACCGCTGAAGTTATGAAGTTGCTCCTTAACTCATTTCCCTACAACGGCCTCAGGTAGGATTTCAAACTGTTCGTTGTTGGCTATGCATAGATTTTTACGATATTTCGGAGATTCGAATATTCACCAACAAAAGAATGGTACAAACCCTTGTACCTTTTCGCAGAATAGGATGAAGGGATATTCGTATAAAAGTTGTAATTTTTGTCGATTTTCGCTATGCCTTTCCATTTTGCCATTTTGTAAGCTTAAACCTATAAATCGGTGTTCTGCTTTTGTATGTTTAGATTTGTCACTCTTGAAGGCATCAGCGTGATCTCCTAACCTTTTTGTGTTATCTAGAATGACTACATACAACAAGCCATTGATCTAGGATCAGCCAAGGACACGATATCGTTCTTTGAGCTTAGAATGTTCATTAGGACTACTTGTATTTTGTATTCTATTCTCTAGATTTCCCCTACATAATTTGTAGTATTATATAATCCTTAAAATTATTACTTCCCCACGCAAGGTTACCGTTCCATTATCCCTTCTCCCTAAGAAAACAATAGGAAGAGACGGTGATGAAGGGAGACTCGATGTCCATCCACAGCTAATGAGGTAGCCAAGAGGCCTAGTAATTGGCGAAGGTTCCCAGGGAGCCCCTGGCTGTAATTAGTGTAGGAGATGAGGAGCTCCTGGAACAATGGACAATGGTGATTGGTCCAGGGAACTGCCTGTCGTAGCTGGAATCAATCACTTCAGCCAATAGAACCAGCTGTTCAAACACGGCATTTACATTCAATGCCTTCTTCCTTTCGGGCATTTTTTTTTTTAAATTCACTCTTTTATTATTTATTATTGGTTACATATTGTAACTTTGTAAATATTTTAAAAGACAACTAAGATTGTGTTAAGATATTTTTTGTTTTATTCCAAGCCATAGTATATTTGCCAAGAAATAAAGGCTGTAAATTCGCGCCAAAACGTTTCCTATTTCATCATGGCTGCCCACACCTCCTTTGTTAGGTACAGTACTGTGGTAGTAATGTTTCATTTTCTTTGATAAATCGTTTGTTCTTTAATATTTCTTGTAGTTTTTAGATATATTTGGACTCTAAAATATTCCATTTAACTATAAAATGTTTAAATCATAAAGGAAAGCAGATTATCCGTAGTAACATGTCCGTTATGGAAATTATTATTAATACTGAAAGTAGATAGTTGACGGTGTGAAGTAGATTATTGGAAGATATCCTGGGTAACGGTCAATAAAGGTACAAAATATATTTTTAAAAATAATTACTTAATATTAATAAATGTTTCACCCACTTTGCTGGGTTTTGGATAATGGAAAAAAGATACCAGAAATGTAATACGTGACAAGAATATTAGAATAAGTACATAAAGAGAGTAAAAAAAAATTATTTTTGAAATAAAGAAAAACGGCGATAAATGAAATAAAGAACATATAAATAAAATGAAAAAGGAACTAATTAATAATATTCCAACACACATGACTTTACCTATAATTAATTAGTTCCCTATTTATTTAGATTTTCTTAACTTAATTTGTTTATCTGTTTTCAAAAATATTTTTTAAGTTTGTTATGTATTGATTCTAATTTTCTTACCACATCTTACATTATCTTGTTTTCATTTATCCCTGGCGAAGCCCTGCAAAATGGGACGAAACGTTGATTTGCATCAAAAAATTTTTTAAAACTTTTTTGTGACTTTATTGACTGCCATCCGAACTATCCTCCTACGAAATACTGTTTTATATTATGCATGCTGTGACCTGGGACGCAGTAAATACATTTGATGTAATATAAATTTCTGATCTTGTAACTTTGGGTTGTTGCGGTGGTTTGGAAAACTTCGGTATTATACATAATATGTTTCCACTCCATGTGTGAATATTATAATAGTTATAATCCATCTGCAACCTTGTTCAATGTAGCATGCACCAACGGGTCTTCCATATTCACTAGTTTTCTGACATTAACTTTGGGATGCTTCTGCGCAGTAGTTAAGTGAACTTCCGTTCAGGTGCAAGGAGCATATGTTATTCCGTCCTTAACATATGCTTCTTTCAACAGCCACCGGTCTTCATATATCATTTTAATGAAATATAAAATTATTTTAAAATAAATTTTAAATCGGCACATTTTAGTTCACTGACTAGCTTAAAAAATATCCACCTTTAAATCCCATTAAAAAAAAAAAAAAAAAAAAATCGAAATACGGAAAAATATACCCGTGAACAATACGTTATTTGATGTAGCACAAAATTAAATATTATATGTTTGCGTTTTATTTAACAATGCAAATAAAAAAATATATAATTGAGGTGTCATAAATTTGTTTAATAATAGAATTTGCATAATTTACTAAATATTGCGCCAGTACATTGTTACAATGCTCTACGTTCGTCCTATCTATACGTGTTTGTGAGGGTAGCAATTTTTTATTAATTTTAGGTCTGTGCACATAGCATGGTCAGAATGTAATTGTGTTTAGTAGTATATATAGAATTGTGTCTCTACAGTTGAAAATTTTCGTAGAAAGAAGTACCTTTCCCCTCACCCAAAAATATATAATAGTTATAATAAAACCAACAATTATTATTTTTCGATGTTTATTGTGTTTTTCTCTATGGAAAATTAATTTACTTTATTTATTCAATTATTTTCACATCGATTTTGTTTTGGCCCATCTTTGGTGGTCATTACATGGTAAACAATGCGAAGGGCTGCCTCATGCAGTGTAAAAAAAGGTTTTATGTAGTCATTACAAAATTTCAAATAAAAATTGATTAGAGGGTGACCAAGGAAGTCAAGGTAAAATGTCAAAGGCCGCTGAAGATGATCGGGACGTCTGAAACATCGGCAAGATTGTTTGACCAGTGTGAAAATAATCAAATAAAGAAATGATAGTAAGAAAGTAAATTAATTTCATTAAGAGAAAAACAGATAATACAACAATAGTTAATATTTATATAATAGTAAACAATAGTTAATATTAATATAAAACAATAAACTAATAAGTTTATTCTCAAAATGATCATTTCATGAAGTTTTATATACTATTATTAATGGCCTAGTAATTTATTAAATTATTCTCTTTATAGAATAAATACAAAAATAAACTTTAAAATTCTCACAGTTTGAAGTACGTCCTCAATTCTCAAATTTTACAACTTTTTAGGTTTTTGAATTTATTGTAAGGATGAAACATCTCTATAATCTTCCCTTGCAAAATGATAAATTTATAATATATGTGTATACACATGTATGTTTCATGTCGACGAACATAAAATTGCTATAACATCTTCTAAGTGTTTTAAACAATTATATTTGTATATCATTTTGTAGATGTTTATTTATAATTTTTGGTGATTCTGTTGCAGGATGTCACCGTTGCTGGAGGTGACGGAGGATACCCCGCCGGACATGCTGGCTGGTTCGATGGACCTCCGGCTTGTCATACCGGACGGCAAGAGGGTCAGGATGAGCGTAGATAGGAGGTCAGTAGGCATTATATGCTTATCTAGTAAGGTATTTAATTTATAAACATGTATATGAAGTATATTGATAATAACTAGAGACCGGGTTTCCAAAATGTATTATATACCCCAATTCTTCAAATATTAATTCCAATATATCGTTTGTAGTTCTAGTACATAGGAAGCCTATGGAACGTTAGATGAATTTAACCCCTTAAATACTCACCAATAGTAAGTCAACTAAAAACTGAAGCTGCAAAATCCCTTAACCACTAAAGTCAGACGGAGCTATTAATTATGAAATATTTTATTAATTTATTAAATGGGTACTAGAATATTAGATAGACACTTGTTTATAAAATGCAATCGATAATTTTTTATTCTGGACATAATTGATGATTATTCACACTTAGCTTTTTAAATAAAGTTATGTGTCAATCTTAAGTAATTCATTTCAGTTAATTTTTCATTATTATGTTCCTCTTCATTTGGTGTGTCCACTTCTATTTAAGGGGTTTTAGAAATTATCTTATGAAATATTTTCTTCCTTATTCAGTAGTGGTTAGAGATGTATCAGTAAATTGCCTAGTTAGGGAATAAATAACAATTGGTTCGTATTGAAATCTTGAAGTGAGAAAATTGAGTCATCTTAGTTAAATATTGGTACTGCAGTGGATCCTTGGTGTAGTCTCGTAGGAATTTCAAGAGTTTTAATTTACCAGGATGGTGAAATTTAAAACAAACAATTTCTATTATTCCATTACTGAGGTAATTAGTGCCAAAAGGTTGCTTTAGAGGCAAAAATTTATATCAACTTTATTCCAGCCAAAAATACAACAGTTTAACGAAATACTACAAAGCCGTGTATATGAATTCAATCGGGAGAGCTATAGCAGGCTCGACTGTCACCGGCTGTCTAGCCTTCATCTCTATCTCTTACCGAATTCTATCATAATTTATATTTATCTACTCTTTATTATTACTAAAAATAAGATATAGTTGATTATTTCATCTAACAAGATTAAATGTAATAAAGAAGATTTTTTCTTTCAAATTAGATATATGAGCCCTATTAGACTATTCCAATGAAAATAACACCTACCTGATATTGAATATTACTTGATTGTATATCGCTGTACCAAGCTTACTTAATTTTTTTTGTGCAGTTTTTATGGAAAATTCGATAAATTGTTATACATCCATCAATTGCTTTCTTACTTAATCATTATTTAATTGACTGTTGGTCAGTTGGTTATGTGGTAGGGGCATAAGGTATATCATCCTGCATAACAAACTTGTGTGAAGTAGCATAAAACAGATTATAACTAGATTTTAGAAACATTACAGTATATCTTTGAAATTTGCTGTCTAAAATAATTAGAAAAAAATGCATTTTTTATACATAACATATCTATTTTTCTGTAATAAACCATTTTTTTTTACCCCAAACCTTGAAAATAACTTTTAAAAAATTTCTTTGGAACCTTTTTCCATTTTCTTAAGCTCAGTTATTTTTACTAAGAAAACATTACCTTATATTTCTAAGTACTTTGTGGCCTTAAATCCCAGAAGTCATCATGGAAATAATACATCCGTAAGGCTAATGGAATGTGATCTTCTACAAAAGCCCTTGACAGTTGGTAATGTTCCATAGTCAAAAGATTTCACTGCTCTATTTTCTTGTATTGAATATGTAATATCCGTGCCCTTGCTCTAGTAGTAGGCTTACCTTTGGGTGAATCACCTGTACGAAATTCACGTATTACATTTTGATGTCTTTGGTAGTTTTATTTTTTCTTTTAAGGAACTTCCAAATACAAATCATTGTTCTTAACAGTATTTGCTAAATTTATTATAATAGATATAATAATAATAAATAATAGATACAGAAGGACCTCGTTACCTACTTGGAACCTAAATAATCCAGAGTTTATATAAAAAAAAACGTTGAAGTGCTGGCCGTATAATATGCCGTTTACTACATTTAAGGTTGTGAAAGGTGGAGAATCATAAAAATGTCATAACCTTAATAATTTTAGAGTGGTAAAATAAAGTTGCTTATGACAACGTTATAAATTACGTATTCCTTTGATGCAATTTAATATATGAAATCCAAATGGCTGGAGAATTGATTTTTTTTTAATCTCCTCCCCTAAGTTTCTGTTTATCCCTCGGTTGTTTACAATTCCAATCAGTACTTTATATTTTTGGAGTACGTTTGTTTCTAAGACCTAACACCTTACAAGCCAACTTTCGTTGCAACGCAATCACAGAAACACATTAACCGGGCGTGGTTCAGGCAGTTTGGCCTTGTGAAGTCTTCCAAATTAGCCAGTTATGGCATCCTTCTTAGGTCCGAATATTTTGTGCGATATTTTATTTTTAAATCCTTCAAATATCATGAAAACTACTATTCCTACGAAGGTTAAGGTCATAAACTACTTTATAGTCCATTAAACTAGCTTTAATTTGAGTGCTAATAAACATCTGTACGTCACGTAGTTCCTGAGATATAGATTTCTCAAAAATAAATTAACTAACTACTAACTAATCTTTCAGTAGATTTTAAAGAAAATTTGCTTTTTAAAAAGCTATATCTCGAGACCTATAAGACATAAATAGCTCTTTTAGGGCTAATATTTCAGCAAATTTACTGTTCTTAAATAATGTTCTCTTAGATTTTCTAGTGTTGTTGGTAGTTTTTAAGATATAGATAGAGCTCCGAATGAAAAATTGATCCCCCTACCTATACTTGGCAGATCCATCAATTTTGAATAGTAATTATACATAGTTTTTATTGAAGTAATCAAAAATTGGGGTGAGATAACTGTACTATATACAGTATCTTGTACTATATACAGTAGGAAGGAACAGTTGGTTTTGTTAATTCTAATAAATTTCTGGAAAGATTGGCCAAGCTTCGCAGTTTATCTAATAACCCAAATACTTATGTTTTTCTAACTGTTTAAATGTATTATCACGGATATCGTTGCTGTTTAAAAATACATGTATAAAAATATAATACAAAATTTAATGTGTAGGCGATATGTATATTAATGTATTATGAAGTTAAATTAATTAGACTATTTTTTAAAAATAAAGTCTTTATAAATATGATTGAATTTCACTGTATAATCTTTAAGTTTCTTATTATAGTCCAAAATTCATTAAGAAATTATTAACAAATAATAATTCAATATATCACAAAACAAAAAAATTTGTTTTCATTCCATCCACTAATTTCGTCTTAAATTATTAAGATACCGAAAGTGGATAGTATGACTAAAATAAGTATTTATGGACCTTTTTCAAACTTCTTGGTAAATCCTTCAGCTTAGAGGTTAGAATAGAATAGTTTATTTGTGAAGAAAAAGTCTTGTAAATTTCATTATATTAAAGATACAGTTTTATAACAAAACCTGAGTCTGATGCTCCACAACAAAAACAATAAACAAAAGATAAAACAGACTGGTTAAGACAAAACTGCTCTCTATTACATTAAACTTAATAATACTTAGAATTATTTTAAATTAACCAAAATACAATAAAAGTACAGATATTAATTTGGCTTCGAATGCTACTTTCATGCCACTCACTATCTATATGCCACTTACAGAGTCAAACTTATTACTTACTGGCACAATGTAAGCATATTTTCTGTTCAATTTATTTTGGATCTAAGTTACAAGATACAGATATGGGTGGCTTTAAGATAAATTGTATATTTTCTTTAAAGATTGGACAGTGTAGGAGGATGTGGCACAAACCATTATCGAAATAACTTTTGCAGAATAGGCAGATAAGCTCTGAGGTTTGTTGGTCTTAAAAACATTTTAAGGTCTTATAATAAACTGAATTAAAACGTTTTACCTTTCATTTGTCTTTCAAAGGCTTCTTCACATTTAGAGGAACAAAGAAGGATTTCACAGCTAAAATAGAAACTCATCAATTGGTCTAACAAACGGAATTATATAACATTAGAGAATGGTGGGTGCTCCCGAAGGTTAGGGTAATTAGTATTGTTCCGGTTTGTATCTTCGTTACACAACCTTGCGGCTCTGCTGTATCGGAGAATCGTTTCTATAGAGCTTCTAGACCATTACTAC
>NW_027107973.1:69586-87848 GCF_000696795.3 Halyomorpha halys | reverse complement strand
AAGTTTAGATCATTCTTGTCCGCTCCCAAGTATTGCAGAATAGCGAGTCATTGCTATGATTCAATAGTGGAATATATTAGGTACTTTCCTACATATTTATTCAAATTGACTTCATAGCTTCAGGGCTTAAAATGTGTTTACGGAATATTCCTTCTGTCTCGAATAATATCTCTTTGTATTTGTGTTGTAATTTTCACATATGCTACTGAGTTTCATATACTCCAGTATATATTCTTCATTATATGAAGTATTTTTATGGTGCTTATCGATAAACATGGAAGATGTTGATTGTCAACTTGAATGCAGCAATTTTGGCAACTACTCATGCCTCCACGCCTTCTAGCTAGGTGGATTTGATTTTGTCCACTATAGATAAAAGGGACTATTTCCTTGGTCCCAGACAGAATTACAAAAAATTAATAACCTAAATAAAATTAACAATACATAGATCTAAGGATTCTACATTTTAATATTTTTAATTTCTAATGTTTTGTTTTTTTAAATGTTTTTCTAACTTTAATTTGTGAGGTTGGTCAATTGAAAATTCAAGAAAATAGCCCTAAAACACTGTTAATAAAAAAAATTAACCTGATTCAGAGACATCGTTGCTTAAGGAGATATCATCCATCTTATAATTTGAAAACCCCAAAAATTAAGTGCATATTTTAAGAGATTAGTTTAAAAAATTTTCATGAAAAGGACAAATTTAAATTGTCTCCTTATCTTCTCTTCGCACAATTTTTAGCAACTTCCTTAAACAGACCACGGATGTTGAATCTTACTGGATGCCGTGAGAGAGTTTTATAGCTGTGGCCATTTAGGATTTGAGTAGAGAAATCGGCTTTACCGAAGACTACAGTAGTCATATTTTACGAAATGTCTTGGGGCTTTATGCCCTTTTAATTTAGGACTGGAGAAATTTTAGAGATTAAACTAGAGGACTACGATCACTAGAAAGTGAGGGTTATCATTATAATAAATAAATAAATCTTTATTGCTATTACTTATGAAGGGTCAGAGGTGCAGTACTAACTACTGTTACTAGAGCATCTGTTGTGTAAGGCTGTAATTTTTTCAGAATCACCCTGGGCCGCAAGAGTTTTCGTTAATTAAGATATATCTTATGAGTTTATAATTTTGCGTAAACCAAAAATTTTAATCTAATGTTTTTTTAATTGAATTGCTAGGGGGGCAAAAATGCGACGAGCTACTACGATTCTTAATGCAATTTGAATTTTGTACTAAATGCTCCGTATGTTCTATGTAACAATATTTATCGTGTTAGTTTGTCTTACACCTATAATTTCAAAATGTTTACCTATAAATTAAAGAATATTATCTATACAGAAAATTAAATAGGGAGTTAGAATTTTTCGAAAATGTTCAATTGACTAATTATTGTGTGAATTAGATGCTTGTCATATTCTTGTCCTAAACCCTTCAATTAATAACGTATTTCCACATTTATTTATTCCATTTCTTTATAATTTCTTAATAAATTGGTTCAACAATATACCTGAATCATTTAAAAAAATAAAAATAAATAAAAATGATACATTAAATAATAATAAAAACATATACTTAGACGAATAAAAATAAAATAAATGAAAGTAAAAATTCGAACAATACCTTAAAATAAAAACAAATCACAACCATACTAATATATATAATTTTTATTTTATGCAAAACCAATAATTAAATCACAAATAATTCTATATTGAATGATATAATATAATTAGAAGGAGTGTAACAATAAAAACTTTAAATCTTTCATTGAAATATAAATATTAAATTTTATAACAAGATATTTAATATAATATTAAAATTATTAATATTATCATCTGGTTGTATATATGTTTTGAAACATCATTTAAGTATTAAGCTGATTGTGCACTCGGTTTCTTTGCTCAACGAATGCGGTTAATTCATTCCTTGGCTCATTAAAGTCTCTCTTCTAAAAAAATTAATGGGCTTTGTCTTGGTGATAATATTGGTTTTATAGCCATTTCTTCGGTCATCAATAAACTCAGGTAGAGTGCAGTACTCTCATCGAAACCGATTTATCTTTTTGTAATTTAGTCTAACAATAAAAATTAATGACATATTCAGTTCCTTGCCCGGCGATCTATAAAATTCATAAATTAAATAAATATTTTCTTTGTAATGAAAGTAAAAAGTTTTCGGTTTACCACAAATCGGTCTATTATAAAGGATTCATTATTAGTTTTGTTGTTTTTTCTAATATTTTTTTAGCTAATTTGAAATAGTCAATCTTCAGGGTAAAATGATCTAACGTTCTGGGAAATGGGATCCAGTTTCGATCATGTAACTTAAAGCTATAGCTGTTAAGATCGGATACGCCGCCAGTCTCTTAGATATTAATATGAAACTTTGTAATTTAGAAAGCACAGAATACTAAATAACTTTTTTTTTTTTAGTCCTAAGTTTCGTTAGGAGGAAGCAGTTCTACCGAAAACGAGAAAAAGTAAATCTTTTATCCATTACTGTAATGAACGTAGCGGTTGTCCTAATTCGGCTTGAGTTTAATTAAAAACGTGCTTGTAATAAAAATTAAAAAATAATCCACAGTCATTAGTCCTAGATGAATTTTACCTCACGCCCATAATGTTCTCCGCCTCTCCTACAAAGACCTAAATGATTGTTTCGACCTACTTTTCACAGCCACCGACAATAATTAAAGTTAACAAAAGCCAGAAAAAAAACAAAACAAAAAAAAAACGAATTTCTTATCCGACATAGAGAAGCTAATGTATTAGACCCTTGGAGAGAACTATCTGACCCAGATACCTGAGGTGGGTACCGAACCCTTCTCTATTATATGGTTCTATGTCACCCTGTATTAGTGGTGATGTATTATCTATTGTACTCTGTCAGCGTCATTTTAGACTTCATCTCATTATCAGATGACCTAACTACTTTTGGTCTTTTAAATGTTAATGCCATTGCAATACCTGAACTATGTGACTTAGAAGTAAAGCTAAATTTTTGTATGGATAGAGAATTTCCAAACCAAAGGTAGCAATTTTTTTTTTTATATTCTAGACTTTGGTCGTAAGATTCAACCCATTTTCTTATTTAATTTAGATAAGTAGTTCAAAAAATAATTTTAAAGTTGATTTGTATTTTAAGCATGTATTCACGATTGTTCTCAAAAAACAAATAAATTTTGTCCAAAATATTCTGTATTAATATTGATATTTTAATATTCTCAGTATTAATATCGGATTCAATTTTGAACTTCTAATATTTTTTAAATTTTGTTTTAGTAAAATTTTTAGACGTTTTAGATTATCTAGTAATATTTAAAATATTTCATCTTATTCATTTCAGCAAGCTTTATAACAAAATATATAAAATAAAATATAAACAAATTTTTCTGTAATGAAAAGAAGTTAAATATTTCATGAATGTTTAAAGGTTTATATGACGTTTAAACTCACACAAGCTGTTTTAAATACAGAAAATGAAGGTCTGAGAACAGCATTTCTTTCTTATTTTTAGTGTTATATATTTTAATAAATTGATACTTAAACATTGAGATTTTATTCTAATATTTAAAACAAAAACAAAAAAAAAAAAAAACGGTATTTTCGGGAAAAAAAACGAAATTCGATGGGCGGTGGTCAGATAGATTTGTTTCTTTAAAAGTAAAACTTCAAAATTTTAGAGAAGTTACTTTTTTCTTTATTATTTACTAAAAATATATCAATAAATCGGAGCCTATTATTTAGTTAACTGAGACAATAAGAGTCATTGTGGTAATTGAATTGAAATAGTGCTTCCCAAATCAATTAACCATCTCCGATACCAACCCAGTTCACATATAAGAACAAATTTTTAAATTATAAGGTTTCTCAACTCAGTGATTCAATTATTCTGAGTACAGATTGATTTAATTTTAAAATAAAATTACATGTAATATTAAAATTATTAATTTTAATTTTTTTTTTAGATTCAAAAACTTTATTTATTGATAAGTATTACAGTCTGCCACACCGCTGTGGGTAATATGTGAAATTGATGACTGATAGCATTCAGACTAAAATAACATAAAAAGAAAAAAAATATAGAAATAAATAAAATCTCTTTTAAAATATATTCAAACAGAAGGTTAAAAAAAAAAATGAACATAATCAAACTATGTGCATGAAAAAATAAATAAATAAAAGAAAATAATAAATTTAATTTTAAACTAGAAGGATTAAGCCATCAGAACAAAAATCTAATTGAATAAATAAACGTTTTTTTTTTTTTCATAATTTTCTAGATCTTGTCTTTTTGTAACCATCTCCAAAACCTTTTATCACTCCGATAACTCACTCAAGATATTCTTTCTAAAAAAAAATATCCAGTTAAGAAATGGAAGTATCTGGTAACAATTGGTAGCAGATCTTTTACTCGTATGTGTGATAACTGGTCCTTACGGATTATGACATCTCTAGGTCCCTTACAAAAGGTCTCAAGGATGTCCAGTTACTTAAGTGAGTTGATGTGATTACCACGACTGTCATAGAGGAAGCTTGATCGGCCGCAGCTGTGCGAGCGAGGGAAAGCAAGTTGACACATACTCCTAAGAGGAGTTGACACTTTCATTGACCATTGTGAGCAAAGGAACCGCCAGGAAGCATCCGCGATTCTCATGGCACCAGGCTTTCCCTTGACAATTTGCTGTTGCAAATGTCTCTTTGTATTTTATTGTATGCGATATTGTTGCTCAAAACTTTCCAACATTTCAATAGATATTTCATGATTGAAAGACTGTTGATTCGAATCATCCAGATAGAAAACTTTTAATAAAAGATATAAGTTTTAAATATTGGATTAAGATTATCATGAGAATATATAATAATAAAAATATTAAACAATTGGAGCTCTAATAGCCAACGATAGGAAACTTGGTGTGGAATTAGAGGAGTTCCCAAACACATGTTCCGTACGAACTCATCAATTCTTGCTGATCTTAAAATATTTTGACGTATTTCGACCTACGTCTAGTTCTGAATTTTATGAGTAGGGATATGAGTATTAAGTATGCGAAAACGTTCTTCGAATCTATATTTTTTGAAAATGTGATTAAATTTTTGTTTTTAATTGAAGAGGGAATAAATGTTTTTTAAATCAATTTAATTTCCAAGTGTGGTTGTTGGTATTTAATATTAAATATTTTGATTTTTTAATAACTCGTGAATTTAGTTATTTATCCTCTTAACTATATTTTAAATATTAATAAAAATCGTATAATCTTAACGCATCCAAATTTCAATTTCCAAAAAATTGATTGTGGTATGATTAATATTAAAGTTAATTTAAATTTATCAAATTTGTTGTGGTTTAACCCTTTATAGTTTTTAAAACTTTCTTGTTCCTGTTGACATTTTTCTAATGGAAATTATACCCATTTATTGTTAAATAATATTAGCATTAAAAGTGTATTAATTAACATTCTCTTGATATTTTGCTGTTCTCTTGTGATGAAAGTCACGGATTCACTCTTTTGAATATTCACATCTATCTCTCATAGTTTATAAATTATGGAACACTGTTTATTGCGTCGTTTTATTATATATTTGTTTTTCTTTATATAGGAAAAAAGATTGAAGTGGATTACATTATGCATATACATTTATCTTATAATCTAAAAGATATCTTTATTTATATATTTTAACATAATTTTTACTATTAGATTTCTACGGATTAATTAAATATATTATAGTTGTACCTGTAATCTAAAATTATGTGTGGATCTTCAGACTTAATTTGAATCAATTCATTCATAAAAACACTATAAATAATTCGGGGATTTAGAGTTATGCACTATTTAATACTAATACATACTTTGTGATTTATAAAATCAGTATACTTTGTTTACCTTAATAATCAAGTCTAGGAGTAAATGAGTTGCTAAAGATGAAATAAAATTTTGATAAATTTAAATAAATAAATATAGTGCAATTTTTTTTTTATGTTTAATAAATATGCCAAAATCGGATACTAAGTGATATTAAATTATAATGACTTAATGTAAGAGTCTTAGCTTGCTAATGATACGTTTGCAAAGTCGCTGCTATAGACGATATATTGTAATGATATGGTTGGTTTGTATACTTAAGATTTATCGCTGACTAAGTCATTCTGTTGTATGCAAATGTAGATGCTCTTTCTGCATATTGCTACCGTAGGTTAATAACCTTAGGCTAGTGTTGTACGTCATTACTAATCCAGTTGCGTTTGTAATAAAAGTTATCTATGCGGTTAAAAAAAAAATTGTATTGTGATAATTGTTAAATTTTTAAGCTGCAAAAACCCACTAGTTAGAAAATAAAAATTTTAAGACAATGAAAAAAACTAGTGTTTCAATTTTCTAACTAATTGAATGATACTAAATTGTATCATATAGCTGTGAAGTGTGTGGCTAACCCAAATCATTCCTTTATCAAAAGTTAACCCTTGGTAGTTTAATTTATCTGTTTTTGGTTTTGGTGTGTGATAATATCGCTGCTTTGTTTTAATAATAACAGATCTGGGAAATCAAAAAATATATTTTTTGTTTTTGACGTTTTTTATATTTTGTAGCGGAGCGTGTGTGTTTTTTTGACTTTTTTTCTTTTTTTGGCACTGTCCAGTGGGAGCGCTTTTTAGTGAGAGACCCCTGTGTTTTCTATTATCTTTTTTGAATATCTTTTTTTCAATATAACCCTAACCTTTTTTTTTGTGAGACTTTTTAGGCAAAGAGTTGATATGATGTAAAGAATAAGTTTCTCCTTTTTAAACTTATTGATTATCGGACTGTATTTTATGGACTATTTTTGTTAGAAATTTGGATTTAAATCGAATCTTATGTATGGTATCAACGGATACAGTGCAAGGGAAACACATTAATGAAAATTAACACTGCTTATGTTTGGAGTCTCCTTATAATCTTTGGCTTGAAGCCGATTAGGTTTTAAGTACCGCGAATCGTGGAATGGTTGAGAATGATATCATCGATGATGTCAAGAATCATCTTGAGATCTCTTCTCCGTAACGAATTTGCGAACATGATCTAAGGCCTCGCATTATGACTACCTGAGTATCATCCTAGGTTTCATTACTGATCCTCCAGGAATTCCATTAGGTTCATTACCAAGTCAATAAGGAACATTGGACAAAACAATCTTTAAGATTTTTTTTTCTATTCAATCCAACAGTCCTGTAGTAAGAAAAACTATGTCCTTGCGCAATAGTAAATAGATACCGACATCATTTGCATGAAAAGCATTGCATATGGTAATATTTCATATTTATATTATATTATGAGGAAGTTAAAATATTAAAATTTTTTCATGAGAAGTGTACGATTTTAATCTGTAGTGTTTTTGTTTTTATTTTAAATTTTCTTCATTACTTTTTTTACTTGCATTTTTTGAAAAATCGAAATTGGAATCTTTAATTAACTTATCGAATAAGATTTTTGATTAAAAATTCAAATCTTGATTTTTTCAGTATTAAATTGTTGGGTATGCTGATGTTTTGGTATTATTGAATGAATTAAAAAATTATCTAGGAAGGAATTATTTGTTAACAACACGCTAAATTGCGGGTACTGTACCCGCTAAATATAATTAAGGTGAAATAAGATGGGTTTGTAAGGTTATTGGACTTATTACGGGTCAATCCTCCAAAAAATATTAAATTAGGATCCGACGAGTAAACGTCCGAGAAGTAGACCGAAACGTATGTGTTAGGATTGCCACCGATCTTGTGGATTTGGGTTTGGACGGGCGTCATTGGGTGTAGACAAACATTAGAAGCATCGGCATCGAATCTTTGGCTACACTAAGCTTTTAATTTGATTATTTAAGCAGAATTTTTTTGTATTCCGAATTAAACTGGTTATTGACTTTCAACGCTGAAGATTGGTCTCAATCGCTTATACGAGTATTAAGAATTCAATAAATCGTTTAAAAGTGGAAAAAACGAATCTCATTATTTGTTTATTCATCAGAGTGTATGGATTTTTTGTTCAATAATGTCTTCAATTCTCATTTTCATTGTATCTTACATGTTTTATTAAATGTAAGTTGTTTTTAATTTTGTAAGTGAGACTATGTTATACATTCATAACTCTTCGATTGTTGACAATTATATTTATGTATATAATTTTCTTCTTCTCAATTATTTTACTCAATTACTTAACGAGTTAGCACGACTGTTGTGTTAATTAGAAATGTTAAATTGATACAATGAGAAGATCATTTGACACTATTATTACCATTGTTCATTTAAAAACAATGTCCCCATTCACGTAGTGCATTAACAGATAATGATCAGTTAGGCAAGACAACATTATTGTTAACGTTACGATTATGTTTTAAGATGAAATTTAGAAAGTTGACATTCTCTTCAATCTTGTTTACACTTTTTCTTTATGTTACTAGACATCAATAACATTTATTAAAAAAAAAAAATATGTATAGTTAAGATTAATTGCTTAAAGAGGGAAGGCGTGTGTTCACATTATATTTTTACATTGCATAGCTCATCCTCGCTTTTCCCAAAAAAGAGACTGGGCAACTGTAGAACGCAATGGTTACTTTATATATATGTAGGCACGAATCATTCAAATAAATTGATATGGGGGACTGGAAAGAACTAATAATTTATTTATATTATATATAACTAACTATTTATATATAATTAAAACAATATCGGAATTTTTATACTTATAAACTATTATACAGTTCCCAATGGATATATAATAATACTGTAATAAATTATTGTGACTATAACCACTATTATAATTTTTCTAGTGGCGAAACTACTACCTTTACAGTTATTGCGACTGTTAATAGCTGTAAAGTTTCATGCTGTAAACGGTCTATAACGTGACAGTATCTTTACTGCTGCTACATTCACTACCAACCAGATCTAATGTCACAGTACTACCGCATGGTACAGTACATACAGTAAATTCTGTCTTTGGAGCAACTGTCGTGCCATTGCTCAATCATTGCTGCTGCTGTGACAGTAGCTATCGTGTCTGTAAAGAGTCACTGTGTTAATGGACCATAGCGTGATAGTTCAATGACGCTAAATCAATTTTTTATAATTCTTGTTTTAATGATATTTTTGATGAATAATTTTGAATTTTTCATAAATAAATAATATATTGATGTATTGACAGGGATTTTTTTTTGTTTTACAAATAAATGATTATTACTATTTATTATTCTTATATTTATATAATTATTTTATCAGTAACAAATACTTGATTTTTTAGCTTTACAAAACTCCATTCCTTTCTTGCATCACTATACTTCATCATATTATGTAAATTCTTACATTAAGCCAGTGTTTTATCATTTTTCTCTCTTTAGTATTACGTCATTATTGAACAATTTCTGTATTGTTGAAAAATTCATTAGCACTCCATAGCTTGTTTTTTTTTTTTTTGTTGCTGTAGGTTAATGAGAAATATAATCATCATATTCCTAGAGTCGCATTTAAAAGCTAAGATTTTTTGAATTTTATTTAATTGCTTTTTCCCTACCAAAGGTGTGGCAACCTTGCATTCATGCAGAATATAAAAAAATATTTTCTAAAATCGAAAATTGTCACCAACAATAATGTTTTAAAGATCATAACACGAATTCGGAACATTTCGTTCATGCTTAGGCCTGTAGTAAAATGTGTTCGGGAATAATCAATCGCACTGTAAATCCCAATTTATGTTTTCTGAGATTCTGCCGGCCTCCAGGTGGCCCGATGTTTTTATTTTATTTTTTTTTTTCAGCTCCCGTTAGAAACTTTCTCTCACGCACGTAAAGGTATTTTTTCAAACACGGGTCTTCAGATTTGGTCCAAATTTGGAGGAAAGGTGGGATGTAGTATACGATGGATGAAATATAAATTTCATCAGATTACGTTGACTACATTTGCTGCATGCATGTGAAAAACTCCTTTCTGGATGTTCCTTCGCATACATATATTTCAAGAAAAGCTTGTTTTTCACATATTAAACGACAATTCTGTGGATGTCAGTTCTAAATTCATTTTAAAGAACAGTTTATTGTAATTTGCGTAGTATTGAAGTAAAAATGTTCTATACAGTTCATAAAAGCATAGAGCAGAGATGGGTGTGGCTCGTTGTTAGTATTAGAAATGAGGTATTTTTTTTGCCATACGAGTATTAGGGTGCAAATAACTACAAACATCGCGTTGATCTTCTATCCCCATATTTACGTATGACGAGATATAACAACGGCACATGACAATTGACTCTTATCTTCCATTGGATTCTCTTCGTACGCATATCCTGTTATTCATGGACAACATTGTCTCCTACGCAATGGTGAAAGTATCGTGTTTAAGTTAAAGGAAATTCAAAGGACTTAATGAGGCTGCAGTGATT
Organism: Halyomorpha halys; assembly: GCF_000696795.3. Lineage (NCBI taxonomy): Eukaryota > Metazoa > Arthropoda > Insecta > Hemiptera > Pentatomidae > Halyomorpha > Halyomorpha halys. The sequence continues at coordinate 77,437 of NW_027107973.1, read as the reverse complement.
ATATTCGTACCACGTTACGCATAATAAAACCCAGCTCCGGTGGTATATGCAATTCGAAATTAAAATTCATTGTCCTCAAGGCGTTGTACAGACGGCGAGTACAAGAGCCAAACCATCTGGAAAATAAGCTGTTTCCTGAAGTTATGTCAGCGTAACATGGGAGGATGTTTCCACTCCCGCTCCTGTAATCTTAGTTCCTGTCCTGGTGTCTGTCGCCTTGGTGCTTATAAGAAGAGTGTGTTTTACGCAATACCTTGTTCACAAAATCAGAGTAGGAAAAAATAGGTTAAAAGGTTGATCTATTTAACCTATCGTCTTGAACAGCTCTGATGAAGCCCTGCAAAGAGGGGGGGAACGTCGGACATTAAATAGTTAAAAACTATTTTGTTCTTTTTTTACAGCAACCCTGACCATATTCTTCATATTCTAAAATAGTGGTATGGTCAAAATCAAAAGAGTAATTAAGTGTAAGGGCATGTCCTGAAAGTTTGGAAGCGGCTGAGTTGTGGGACGTTGTGGATAATTTGTGTAAACCGTTTAACATATCGTCTTGAACAGCCCTGATGATGTCCTGCAAAGTTCTTTTTTGAACGCAACCCTGATCATCTTCATATTTCAAAGTAGGAAATATTCGATTAGTCAAAATTTATTTAAAAAAAAACACCTTATGGATTTATTGCAATAATTTCATCTAATTTAATTTCTCGGTGGGAAGAATTTTAAGTCGGAATTCAAAATTATATAACTGTTAATTTTTTTTTATTATTATTCTTTGGGACTATAACTTATACAATTTTATGTTTTTGGGCAAATATATAAGTAAAATTATTAGATTACTGATTTATTGTATCGAATGAATCAAAATGGAAACGACATAATAAATATGAAAAACAGCATTGGTACAACGTAAATAAACATGGTTTTGATTTTGAAAATTTCAAAATTACTGTAACTATCAAATAGTTACACCGTGGTAGTGGCTAACACTTTTGCCTCTATAACGAAAACTTCTATAGTTCACTGTAAAGTGCATGTAATAGTTAACATGATTGTTTATTCACTCACATTATTTGAACTATCAACAATCACGCTTGATTTAGTTCGACAGTACAATCGTTACTGTATTTTTTAGTTGAGAGTATCAGCAATACTGTTTATTTGTATCCGTAACATCAGTTTACATTCCCCATTATGTATCACTCCCTTTTCTAAATAAATAGTTATTTAAATTTCATATAAGTTTAAAATAAATAATTTCTAATAAAAATGTTATTCTCACAATACTGAAATTTTTTTGCATATATATCAGACCCAACAGCAACTTAGTGAGAATCACGTATAAAAAACTAGCTATTGATAATGGCTAGATGTTGTATTATTTTGCATAGTATTATAAACACGATTTATTCTTTGTCTACCTTATCTTCTGCACGTAACTCAATGAGGCTTGCACTAGTGAATTTAAAACTCGAGATCATTGTTAAGATCTTTAAATAAAGATGACTACAGATAGAAAAAAAACAAAAAAAAAAAAAAACTGTTCTTAATTACACTCATCATGTCAATAAGAATATCAATTCAAAGATTACCTTAAGAACACTAATTGCACTATTGTGGTACCTTATAACTTAGTAGTCAGCTTAAATATCATTTCTAGGCTTCGATGGCTTTAAATATTTGTAACTGTTTATATCCGAGTTCGCCTTCATTTAATCCGTCGTGCATACCTCCATCAAGGGTAATTGCTGGAGTTAACCTCAGACCCTCAGTGGGGAGGTTAACCGATAGTTTCAACCGGATATCGGTCCAAACTCGGATGTTAGCCCTCGAAATGGAGCGATTTCACAATGCTCGGAGCTGTCGTTAGCAGTCGTGAGATTACCCTGAGGTACCGGTTAGACTATCCTAGATGAGGCTGTATAATAGGCAGCAAATCAGGCAGCCGACATTCCGTTAAGGAGAAAAGACGCCCGAAAATGCAGACCACCTGTAAATTACTTGATATTTCGGCACTCTCTTGGTCTATACCATCTTTGGAAAGGTCTCATTGCGGCTCATTGACCTCGGGGGATTTTGATTTCCCTAATTATTCGTTTTGATAAAGAAGTGACGTTTAAGAAGATTATGTAAGTGTAACAAAGGGACGAAAAGAAAGTAAGGGAAGCTTTATATCACAGTGTAAGGGTATATGTATGATAAAAAATACACATATAACAGAATATATTAATTATGGATTTTAAAAAAATGTTAAGTTATAAGCAAAATAATTAAAATTGAATGTCAATTAAATGTAAATTAATGATAAAAAAAGTTAATTTTAATGATAAGTTGATAACAGAGTCCTAACCTGTTGAAGGTAGGTTCTATTATAGGTGAAAAAGATTCCATATTATTATTATATTTTTATTAACAGGTTAAATATTTTGTTATTTCTACGAAATTTCTTATTAAGGGTATTAAAGGACGCTAAGAACGAATACGACTTGCTTGATAAAAAAATAAATAAACAAAAAATAAAAAGAAAGGCCTGCTTCGGCCTTAAATACGAATTTTCATAGAATAATAAAATATTTAACCTGAAGATTTAACCGGTTAATAAAAAAATAGCTATAATAGGGGTATTAGATAATCATAAAGGATTTATGAAAACGAGCTTTCTCTAACATAAACCCAAAAGAAAAAAAAAAAGAAGAAAAATCGCCTATTTTAGGGAAGGCAACGTCTTTTGGTTTTTTTGATTGTATACAATTTAACTTATTTAATGTGATCAGTAATGTTTGTAAAAATAAATAAATAACCTTTAAATTTATGAAGAAAACGCCATTATACGAAATTTCAAAAATTGTTCTGTATAATAGGTATTTCCGTAGTGATTCAAAGCTTCTCTTACTTACTAGTCGTCCCTTTATTACGTTTACATACTTTTCACCAACAACAATTCATTATCAAAACGAATAATTAGGGAAATAAAATTTCAGCGAGGCCAATTAGAATTAATTAAAGACGGTCTAGAACAAGATAGTGCAAACATTGTATAAGAAGCCTTTTTTTAATTTTGATATGTTTTAAAGAAAATTATCCTCATTTAATACGATCAGCATTAGTTTTTGTTATCCTCTAAAAATAAAGTATGGAATGGTGTATAAAAGAGGTGCCAAACTTTTTGATGACGCCTGCCACAAATAAGCATTTTATTCACATAGATAAGTCTAAAGTATTTGTTGTACTGTTATTTGTGTACTTTAGTGTGTATTTGTGTAGTACTTACGTGTATTTGTCTACTTATTTAGAGTAGTGATAAATTGTTTGTTACTCAATGCCTCAAATATTTGAAAAAATTGGATAAATAATCATTTCTGAAATTATGGTGGAAATTACGTAAAATGTAAAAGAACACGTGAAATTGAATTATTAATTAAAGTTCCGCAATGTCAGACCAATTGAATCTTAACTAATCCACAGTTTTATAATCTGTTCATATATATTGGTGTAAAGTAATTAATATATGTTATTTCCATTTTATTGTTGATATTAAAATTTTATTCCAATTTTTTTTTTTTTATTTTCTCAGTACTATGGAAATAAACTTCTGTTATTTCAGTCTAAACTAAGTTTGTTTTACCCGTTCTCGTGTTAATACAATAATTATTTATTGCATTCTCAGTTCTCTATCGCTTCATCGTAGAGCACCGTTATTTCTCCAGATTTCATTAATACATAAAATAAAAACTATATTGAGGTTTTGTATATCTGTGGTTAACATTAAATTTCCATCTACTGAGGGTACCTGTTGTAAGATATTTAAAATATTTTTGTCAAGATGATTTAATAACGATAATTTGGCATCGTAAATTCCAGTTATATTTATGTTCTATTGGACGAACATTTTTAACTTAGGGCTATATTTTCAAATTACCAACCCTCCTCCGTAATTTGCTTCTTGAGATCCCTAATAGGTTTTAAGACCATAATATTCAAATTAGCTCCTAGACCTAGAATTAGCTAACTTTGCTTAAGCTTAAGCAATGCCGTATCATTATGTGTTTTGCATAACTCTTAGAACTGCTCATTATGTTATGTGATTTAGCTTCTTCATTTCACGGAGTAACAGCAGACTTTCCATAGTTTATCTATCCCGCATGTTCTGTGGGCCTAGTCAGGTTATAATTTTGCCGTTAGGTCTGTGTGTAGTCCCATTTGAATTTTTAATACAAGGATCGACTTGGTTTCCTCCGGAGCGTTCGACTAACTACCTCGGGCCGAAGAAGTGAGAGGTGCTCTTACAGGAGGGTGTTGCCCGCTCATGACCTTCAAGGACCTTCATCTGCCCAGTCATGGTTGTGCCCTCTGTCAGGGAGCAAAACCAGAATTCACAAGTCAACAATATATACACAAGTCGTATTCCAGACTTGCAGAGGGCATTCGGATTTTAAATTTAAAACAATTTCTTAGTGTAAAAAAAAAATGCTTGCTATATAATGATCCTTTCCTGCAACACGAAGAGAGAAGCCTTATCCATATGAAATCGCCTAGGTCATGAAACCCACCTCTTCAAACTTATATAACAGGTTATAAAATTAATTCTATTGCTAGTCTTATAAGATATTCGAAATTTCTTTACTCCAAGACGTGTTTGTCAAATTTTTTTTTTTTTTTTTAGTTTTATTAATTTTGAAATATCCGTAGCCTCAGAAATTAGCTTTTACTGTCCCCTTTAAAAATATTTAAAAACATTTTTTGTTGAACTATTCAACATATCAAAATAAAAGTTCGCAAGAAGTCTTTATAGCAAACCGAAAACCAGAGAAAAATACTCTTCATAATCTTTGTCGATATTTAGGTCTAAGAAATGATAAAATGTTTAATTAGTTTTAAATTAACAAGATAAATTAAAAATAACGATGGTTTTAGACATTTTAAATTAATTTAATATAGTTTTAAATTCAAAATATTTGTATTCACATTGAATCAGACATTTTAAAAGAAATTTGACCATTCTAATATATATAAAAAACTTGATATTGTGGTCCTTTTTTTTCAACAGACCGTTCTGTAAATTTTTAAATATGTATATATATATATATTTTTTTTTAATAATTTATTTATTGATATTTGCAACTGTATACATATATACACATCAAGTAAATTTGCTGTAAGTGATATTATGACATGATAAAAACATGTGGGGAATCTACCCATTGATAGAACTATCTAATCTAGAGAAGATCTCGAGACCATCAGGAGGATTATTAGGTTGTGAAGGAGAAGCCAGGTTAGAAACGAGTTGGTTTGGGTGGTTGGGTAGTGGAAGGATTGGTATCTGGTTCTGGCAAAATCGGCAATATAGGGGACATTGAGGCCCTGATGGATGATTTGATTTGTGACAAAGTAAGGAGCATTAAGGATTTTACGAAGGATTTTGGACTGTAAGGATTGGATTCGAGAGGAATTAAATGGTTTAGTGGAGCCCCATAGCTCAACTCCGTATGTCCAAATAGGCCTTATAATAGTCACGTAGATCAGTCTTTTGTAATGGATTGGAAGTTTGGACCGTTTGTCTAGTAAATGATGTAATAGTCGGAATCGACGAGCAGTTTCCTGTCTTTTCAGTCTTGTAAATATGTATGTTTAAATATATTTTAGTATTTTCGGAGATTGCGATAGGTTAATATGAGTAATTTATGCGATTAACTATCTTTATGCGGAATTTAATGATGATGTCTTGAATAGATTCTGATAAAAACATTTTTAAAGACGCCGGTGCGAGTTTAGGGTGCACTTATCGTGACTTCGTATAGAGTTAAATAATTAAAACTAGAAAGAAATTTAATAAAATCTTTAAATAATGAAGCAAAAATATTTTTTATGTGTTATTAGTTATATTAATAGAATTAACTGTGTCATGTTTGATCTAAACCTAATGGGCTGAGTAGCAAATTAATATTTTATCAGGCGATTTAATGCTCAATTACCCCAAATAAGCCGTGCCTGCTGCTGTTGTCTTCGTAACAGTATGTATTATAAGTAGCTAATAAGATACTAGATTTTAGTATGGAAATCCACGATATCTTGTTTGCATGTGAGATGAATGATTCAAATTGTGTTCCTTAAACAAGAGAATTATCAGGTTATGACTCCTGCTAAGTTTTGATGGTTCCTCCTATTTAGTTAAGAGATATTCCAAATTGGTTTTCAGTTGCTCCAAACTTTTGTTTGATACAAGATGAATAAATCACTAAGAACTGTATAGTGTAGATATCCGAGATTTTTGAAAACTAATTCCCTTACCGTTTCTCATTGTAAGAAATTTTTGTATTTCTCTATTTCTCTAAACCTTTAGTAAGAGCATTTTTACAAAATAGTGAGTTTGGTAATTTGGGACCGCTTCTCCAAGATTCTCTTTTATAAATTTTTTTTTTCAATCGACACTAATTGTTATATAATTTTTATATTATCATGGTAAAAGTCCATATAACTCTCATCAAAAATCTACCACCTAATTTTTATTTCTTTTGCTTAATTGAAAATGATGATTCTTTGGTATCTAAAAACTGAAAATTGATGTGCTCACAAATATAGTTTGTGGGTTGACTCAGGTCACAAAATCAAATCAACCTTAGAGGAGAAAAAAGACGGGATTCCATGTTCTCTACATTATGCCTAAAACTTTGTTTTACAACTACTCTTATTAATATCGTTGTTATTTTACAATTATTGTTAGTAAATTTTTAAATATATTACAAGTTAAAAGCTTCGTTTTACTACTTTTCTATACAGCTCCTAATTATAGGTGTCGTTTTTCCTCTCAGATCGATTACGAAATCATTCCGGTAAGTATACTTATTTATCTACAGATGTGGTTTGATCAGTTATGTTAGGCTAGCTTTGTTTAAAAGTTGAGAAATATAACTGGAACCGCTAGCCTATCAAAGTTGCGAAATATTTCAGGTTAGAAGTAGTTGCGGTCTGAATTTTTTTTAATCCCCATGTTGGGGTTAATAATATTCGATTGGCTTATGTAACTATCAACGTCACTTAATTGGTTACGACCTGATCGAATTATGTATACATTTTTATCTGTAAAAGGGTGTAATTAATTATTTCAAACTAGTTTTGTCCGTGATTGTGGAAGTATTTCTTGAAATAAGCACACTGTTTTGGTATATTGGAAGTTTCATTTATAGGTGAGATATTTTCTTGCAGGAATCACTTTCATTTGAATCGGGGAGTCAGCAAGGTTAGCACCCTTTTCTACTTTAAATTTCTGGTGACGTCAATAATTATCCGTTGCACCACAAAAGTTATCCTTCATATTTAATGGTAAACTTTACCGGCCAATGATTGCCGGTTAAACTAAGATTTAATCAAGATTTAGATTAAATCAAAGTTTAAGGGGGTAACCATACAAGAAATCTTCCATAGTTCCAGTTGTATCTGTTATCTAGCGAAGGTAATTTTAATATTCTGTTTATTTCTCAATTGAATAAAATAAAATTTGATCGATATAGAGGATTTGACAGACGCAAAAGATTTCAAAAAATTATTTGCTTAGGCAATAATGAAAAAAAAGTACTCTATCCTCAACCAATTCATATTTTACACTGGTCTTATGAATAATTTTTTCAGTGATTTCAACGGACAAAAGTGGCAGTTGAATTACTTTTAAATTTAATTGGTCTCATAATTTCTAACATTAGTCAGTAAAGCAATTATCATGTTAACTATTACATGATACATGTCTTGACAGTGAACTTTCGTACACTTATTGCGGCAAAAGTGTTAACTCAGTTTCAGATAACCTTGGTAACCTGGTTTATAAAACTGTAGATCAGCAACAGGTCGTTAAGTTAC
>NW_027107973.1:66881-68246 GCF_000696795.3 Halyomorpha halys | reverse complement strand
CTTTTTTGCTGAGGAAGTAAAATTTAATTAGGGGATCAAAATAAATTTAAAGAATTTCTCAATACAATCTTATATTGCAAATGCATTATCAAGATTCACTCATACCCATAGGTACTCACTCATACATATCGGCCTATGAAAGTCATAGTGGTGTAAGTACGAAATCCATTATAAGGAGTTTCTATTTTAAACTTTTATAAAACTATCAACTAAATCGAATAAAAACCATTTCCCTTATATTTTTTATTTATTTTCCCTTTAATTTCTAGCCTCCACACTGTAAAAGTTAAGTTTGTTGGCACTCATCAACCAAGGTGATGGAATAAATCTTCGCCAATTGTAAATCTAAAAGAGGAATCATTTATGTATTCGTTTTTCTGAACTCGAATAAATAAAGAAAAAAATCTGTACGGCTATGAAGGAAGTACTATTACTAGATCAACAGTTGTGCAAAGAGGTGATTTGGTCAGAATCATGTATCACCATTATCTTATTATTATACCATCATATTAATTGGGTACCCACTTTATGAGGCTGGATGGACTCCGAAGGGCTCCTGAACTCAAAGTGATGACTCACGGCCACTGTGATACTGAAAATTACTTGCTGAATACGAACTCGTGGAGTTATTAGCTCAGTGCCTTAGCAATGAGAACTATCCTTTCCCACTATATAAATATATGTATATATATATTTTTTTAAAGTATAGATATACGGGATACAAATAACTGGAAACGCCAATTTACTGAATTTTTATCAGATGCTCGCTCATTCACGCACCACTATTCATCACTATCACTACATTATCATTGATTCATTTGCATGACTTTAAAACAAAATAGTTGAATAGTTGTACAATCTATTCAGCAATAAGGTTTTGCTATATTCATTATTTTCTATTTTGCCTGATCTCGCATTAATTCGATCAACTTTATAAGAGAGTATCCGTCTTGCTTCCACTAATGCCCGCCTCATCTTACTTAGCTTACTCCATTATCCATAGATTCAGCGATAGGATGAACCCCTCTTTACTACTGACCCTGGTATTAAGTACAGCGATCTTGATACTGCCAACGTTACTATAGCATCTCCCTTAGTTAAAATACATGCGTGGACCCAATGCCGTTTCATAATAGTACTCTTATAGGTCAGATCGTATGTTATCAACAAGATTGCCCAGCGAGGAAGAATATTCACGTTTCTTCTTATTATGAAGTTGAGGATCCTTTGTGCTCTTCGTGGCCACGAATTCGCCTTGGGCGCTTTCTGCATCAGGACCTTTCTTTCTGTAGATAGTAAATGTTTAGAGCATACGTCCTTTTTTTTCTTTCATTTTATTGTGACTGTCTGTAATCCACTATCTAA
>NW_027107973.1:65036-65812 GCF_000696795.3 Halyomorpha halys | reverse complement strand
GACAGGTTGAATCCAAAAAATTAAATATAAATATTGTATCTGTATAAAATCGTAATTATTTTGTTTTCTTATCATGTATAAATTCAGGCCTCTTATGTAGTACTCTAGTAAAATTTTATAGCACAACATGGAAACAAAGAACAAAGAAAACAGGATTTTTTTTATAAATTGATCTTACTTCCTGATTTTACTGATTTTAATTTTTGCATTTTTTGATTTTCAGAAAAATGACATTTTGTTTTGAGCATTTGATGGTTTTTAAAATATCGGCCGACTTAAGTTAAATTAGAACTTCCAAAAAAATATTTGTAAACTTTACTTATTTTCAACATGGTTTTTAAGTATGAAATAAATTTCATTTTTTAAAGATAGTATTCCATATAATAAAACAAACATTTATTTTATTATAAAGCCGTACTTTTTAATTTTTTTTTAATAGAATAGTTTTCCTCATATAATACGTGAGAATTTTCTGAATTCAAACTTTATCTTCAAGTAGTTTTATCATAATTTATTATCGAATTGTAGAATAGCAATAAAGCATTTCAGAGATAGCTTTATCGTGGATAAAAACATAATTAAATACAATGAATTTACTACGTTTCATTATTACATTAATTAATTCTATTACCATAAAGTGCTTTAATGGTTAAAACCGGTAAGAAATGCGATAACCACTATAAAAAAATACAAAAAAAAAAACACTTATTTAAAATAATTGTCAACATAAAATAAAATGTAATTGTAATAAATATTCTGTATTTTATTAAAATTAT
>NW_027107973.1:62707-63807 GCF_000696795.3 Halyomorpha halys | reverse complement strand
TTGCTAGATGACCCAATGCAGGGAATGTTGCAGTCTGATATATATGACAACATTAGCAGGTCTACAGTTTACCTCAATTCCCTGTCTGTTTCATAACAGAGATTATGTTGTTGTTTTTTGTTTATTTACAAAGAAAGTGAAAACGACAAAAAAGATTACACAAGACACTCTGCGTTGCAGTACACACTGACAGCTTCCTTAAGGAAGCTCGAAGCTACAATGGTCCTTTGGAGAGGGTATTATGTCTTCCTTTCATCTTAAAAGCTATTCTATTAACATAAGGGAAGAAAAAATACTATATTATAACTATGTGTGCGTTAATACTTTAAACTATTAAATAATAATAATCCTGAAATATAAAACATTCATATATTTTACTTGTCAGTATTTTTCTTGCAACTAACTATATGATTTACTCTATTTATGACATAAATTTATTAGATACATCATTTGGTTGTTAAAGCTCGTATAAAAGCTTATATTGTTAATTAGAGATGAAAATGGCAGAAATATATCTCTCATTGAAACTACAAAACTATTTATCATTGGCAACCATAATTAAAAGTCTAATATATTTTATAACATGTATGTTACTTATAAATTAATTATTGTTTAAAAAACAAAAATTAGTAAAGCTTAAATTGCTGGATCAGAAACAAAAATGGAAGAAATATATCGCTCATTGAAATTATAAAACTGTTAATCATTGCCAACAATTAATTACTCAAACCTATTATGTTTTATAACATATATGTTGCTTATAAATTAATTATTTTTCGAAAACAAAAATTCGTTGCATAACTAAGACAACCACTCTTATTGGAAAATCTTATTGTTCAGCTTAAAAATATGGTTGCTTATGATTTGTTTATTTTTAATTATAAAAACTATAGAAATTAAATATTTTTTTTTTCATTTTATAAATTTCGGAAAAACTTGTTATTATTTATTTTACCATTTATTACTATTTAACATTTATATTATTTTAATTATAACTACCAACCTTTGTAATCGACAAAGAAAAAAAATAACCCCTTTCAAAATTAGAGATTTTACATTTCAAGACAGGTTGAATCCAAAAAATTAAATATAAATATTGT
>NW_027107973.1:53701-62209 GCF_000696795.3 Halyomorpha halys | reverse complement strand
TTGAGCCAATTTTTTGGGGATATAGTACAGCAGTCTCAAGTCACCTCACGATGTTCCTCATAACTGTCTATTACCATATACTGATTCGTTTCAAAATGGTTTCCAATTAGAAATTTTCACACCCACATATCCCGATCGTTTGAGAAAGAATTAGGAAATATTTAATGCTTTTTATAATCACTATCCCAAAGTCACACAACATACAAATTAATTTTGATTAAGGTTCAAATACCAATTAAATGATTTGATTCGTCAAAACCTTCCTTTAAATTCCTTCCTCTACGCTAATTCCTTATGCATCTGACATTATTTTAAATTATATTCGCAAAACTTGCTTGTTATTACTATCCACTGGTCCGTCATGAAGCTGTAATCATATAAGTGGTAAACAACTTTGCTTAATCTGACTAATGAATGGTAATTGTTTTTGAATAAAAAACAAAAGAAAAAAGAACTAATCGATTCGTCCGTGAGTTGTTGACGAGGAGTAGAGCCTTGACATTGAGGAGTTACGTTAATGCCTTCATACATATTGATGCTTCGTCTTCACTGGCGAAAAGTGTCAGCTAGAACCTCATATGAAAACGTATGAGCTGTTTCTTTTAGGACATTACTGGTTAACATTTTATATTCAAAACATGCCAGAGGACGTGGAGGATTCTAGCCTTCGTCGCGTTGCTGGAATCTTACACAACTCTTGAGGCATGCAAATGGAATCCATTATTTGTTTATAATTTATGTAATAGATACAATATGTAGAATTGCTAGATGACCCAATGCAGGGAATGTTGCAGTCAGATAACATCAGTATATATATAATATTACAATATTATTTATTTCATATAATTAAAGATTATATACATTTAACTAACAATCTTAAAAAATACCAAATTAACGCTTGATATATTTATAAAACTGTTCTAGCTTTATGGATTCCATACTAAATAGGTTTAGCTTTTAACTTATGCTCTGTATGTTAAATCCCTACAACGTCACCAAATTATCCATTCTTTTTAAATTCTGTATCTATGATAATCTTCATCTTTAGTTTTCTCCTTACCTTCACTAGAATTTATTTTTAATAAACCCCTTTAAGTGCCTGCTGGATTCCATTTATTTAACTATTTTCTGGTTTTCAACCCAGATTTTTTTCTTTTTAAGATGCTTATTGTAACTTGACTTTAGAAATTTTCTAATGCGGTAATGTAGGCAAGGGAAAAGACATGATTATTCATATCGCAATCTATAGTCAAAACTGTTTCAGGTTTTTTTTTTTTTTTCTTGAGTGCGAAACGAATTTTTGAAAAGTCAGGATTTTTCAAAATCAATCATGGCCGGGATCGTTTTTATTCCCTACGAAACAATTCAACTGTCTGAAGGAGGATTCGGAAAAATGTCAGGTTGATACAATAAAAATAAATATATTGTATAAATATATGGTATATAAAAATAAATAAATATATTGACTAATAATCCGTTTTATTCAATTTTTATTTCTCAGCCAACAAATATGTTTTGCGAACTTTAAATAGCCCAATTAACTACCAAAATATATCAATTTTCATTTCAATCCAGTGATAATTTTAATATACTTTTTGGCAATTAAAATAAAACTGTTTACCATTTTTTCCATGAATTATATTTGCAAATTTTTTTTTAAAATTTATTTATTGATATTATACAACTGTATAAAAAATACAACAAGTAAATTTGATCATAATGACATAATGATATAATACAGAATGTAGAGAAACTACCCAGGAGTAGAACTCTAAAAACAGTTTACAATATAAGGTCACGAGGCCATCTTCTTTTCAGGCTCATCGGAGGATTGCCAGGAATGGAAGAGGAAGCAAGGTTAGAAACTAGTGGGTTTGGGTGGTTAGGGAGTTTATTATGGAAGGAATAATTTTGCAAAATTAAAACAAATTTTGCTGTATCAGCAGTTTTCAGCATCGTGCACCTATGAAACTAGAATAAAGTACCGTCGTTCCACTGTTTTGTCTATCGAGTCTGAATAGACAAAAAAAACATAAACATCAAATATATAGCACATTTTTTTTTTTTATGTGCAAAAGGATTGTTTTGTTTTTTTAAACCAAGTACCACAATTTTTGTTTATTAATCTTTTTAAAATACTACTTCAGCTAACGTATTAAAAGTATCCAAATATATTTTACAAAGTAGTGATTGGAACGAGTGCCATGTGGTTTATAACGAAACCGCCATCTTAACTGTTTCGGTATCTAAATAAAAGTATCGGTTTGCTGTACTTAATTTATTTTAAAGGATATTTTGTTTTAAGACAAACAAATCAACGTATAATAATGCCTAAAACAAATAAAATATATATATAACTCTTTATTAAATAAGGAATTACCAAAATGGAATATATATAAATCAGGACCTTAATTAAAATTCATGTAATAATCTTATCTCAAGGGTAGCAACTCTTTTAGTGCGCCCACAAGTTTCCTTCGGGGCTGCCATTTTCGGTTCTGTCTGTTCCGTTTGTCCCATAATTTGAATAATAATATTCTTGTTGTTAATTTTTTATATTAGGTACTTTAAATGTGGAGAAAACTGCGTATTGGATTGCAAGAAAAAGAAAAGAACCTGACCATATTGATTTAAGTATATTCAATGGATACAATTTCATATCTCAAAAATAAAGAACATTATTTCATTATTCCATCTGTGAGTTATAGAGGTAAATATTCTGTACTTTTTTAAGGGATAAAAAAATACATATATAATAGTATGTATTTTTTTTAATCGTCTTTTATTTAATCTTCTATACAACGTTTCAATCAATCCCTCCATTTTCTAGTCATCTACATATTATTATATTAAGATATAATATAATATAAAATATAATATGTTATCAACCTTTACATTCACTTTTAGGTTTCAATCGTTCACAATTATATTAGCATATTGTATATTACAGTATATGAAAGATTATAATCATTATACGAAGAAGAAATAAAATTATATTTACATTTTTCTATAATTACTTTTTATTTTATATCAATCCCTTTTAAGGGATTTTTTCCTAATTATTAAAATTTCTTATATCAATTATCCTCAAATTGATATTGTTATTCAATAATATTTAACAAAACTTATTGTTTAAATATATTGATTCAATTTTCAATTATACCTGTTTTTTGTTTTTTTGTAGTCTTCCATATACATGTCACTCAAATTGACAGTCCAATATGGAAGGGTGTCTATTCAATATAGTGTAATATAAGATATTTTAATATAATTAAGAATAATATAAATTTAGGAATGTAAATGTTGATAAGATCTATTGTAACTACAATAACAATTTGTAGATGGATTAGATAATGAGCGAGTTATCCAAAACATGTATAGAAGAAGAGGCTTAGTGCTTTAAAAAAATAAATAAATAAATAAAAAATAAGAACGAATTTATATGTTGGGAAACATCTATTCCAACTTTTTTCTTAAAAAATTAGGGAAGTGCTATACTAGTGAAATGTCTTTTAACAACGAGGTACAGAATTAAATATTTTATCGAAGTGTTTATAAATAACTATGAAAAATAAAACTAGCTTATAAAAGAAAATTATATCGTTAGCCCCAACAAACTATTACAAATACTTATTTTTTAGAGATACATACTAACAATTATCATTTTTATGAAGAAGAATTTACGCTACTTCACAGCATATAGAAACATTACTCGATATGAGTTATAAAATATACAATCAACAGAAATATTTTAAAAGATATATTAAATTACATAATACCTTATCAGCATTCTATAAGCCCTCCCATTTAGAATTCTAGGTTATAATTTTTTTCTAGAAGATTCTAGCTACCTAGCTACGACATTAAGCCACCACATTTTATATTCTTTAAAGAACGCAGATAGTATATCATAGTTGATAAGATTTTATTGTCAGTTTCTCCTGATGGTTGTAAAGAAGTCATTAATTATTGATGGTTGAAGGATATTCATTTCTTTCTTACATCCAATCTTCAACTCTGTTTGTGTTATATACAATGAATTTTAAGTATATCTATATATCTGTTTGTTATGTATATTTGATTAAGTATATTGTTACACAAATTTTAACGCTACTATCTTCTTTTTCAGGACGCCAATGATGGATCTGCTAGTCCAAGTTACGACCGCCTATAAGATCTCCCCTGCCGGTTATGTTCTGCAACCGTACGGGGAGACCGGGCTTTTACCCTACAAGCCTAGCACGCCCATAGGTATATATTTACTTTATCATTTTATGTTTTCCTTACTATCGAATTACTAAAATTATGTATCATTACTGATTTCTGCACTCATAATACTGGTAGAGATTTGGAAAAGAAAAAGAGAGTTAAACCTATTGGAAGTAAATTCTGATAGTAGCAAATGGATCAGAGGATTCAGAACAGCGAGGTGGAAAGATTTTTTTTATTTATTTACTTCTATTATTGCCTGGAAACATACTGTGGGGGTTAGCCAAATAAGTAAAATAACAACTAAAAAATAAGTGCAGGATAAGGAAAACAAAAATAATTTAGAAAGAAAAAAAATCCCAGTAAACAAAAGAAAATTTTAAAATTACTAGATAAAATATAACTACAAACACCCAGTATGTGTTTCAGATATATATGAAATATAAAATATACTGTAACTTAAATAACTAAAAAATAATTTCTGTTAGTAGAAAAAAAAAAAAACAGTAAACGTAGTAAAACAAAACGAACTTTGGATAAATTACAGATAATGAACACATTTTATAGTAAAAAAAATATTACAAAATTGATAATTTCATGATCAATTAAAAGTAAATTGAAACTTTGAAAAATATTAAACAAATGGTTAGTTACTAAATAATAATATTTACAAAAATAAATCAAAATAAATACAACTGTTAATTGAATATTTTCCTTACTGTAAGGAAATATATAGAAAATATAAAAACATAATTTACTTTATTTTACTACTTGTCGAAGGATATAATGTACATTTGTATAAATATTTTTCTCTCAATGAAATGGAAGCTGGGCAAATTATCTTAAAGGCTTAACTGGAGGTGGGAAGGAATTCAGTGAAATTAAGTACCGATTTAAGGTTGGTTATTCATTTCACACATGACTACCCTCTTGGAGATATCAAAGGGCCCACATGCGAAAAATATGACGGAATCCCGCAATTAGCAAAACACTTTCCGCAAGAATGCTTACAATTCGTAATATATTCGTAAAAAGGGCAGTATTTTTAACCGCATCGAGGATTTTGGATTGTAAGGGTTGGATACGGGAGCAATTTGATAGTTTGGTTGAGCCCTAAAGCTCAATTCTGTATGTTAGTGGGATATTATAAAAAGATAACGTACGTCAGGAGATTAGAGGAGGAAGACGGTTCTCAAGTTGTGACACTATTCTTCAATGGATGTTACTTCTGACTACACAGTAGTTGGGTCATGGTTTACAGATAGTAAACATGTCATTAGCATATGTCGTTAGGACCGTGTTAGGATGGGTTGGGATATACTGAAAATATTGAAAAGCTTAAATTTTTGCTGAATATCTTTAAAACTTTTTTTTTTTTTAAATTGCTTTTTACTGCCATACAGTTGTGGGCAATAGGTAATAGTATGACTGATCACATTCATACGAAGATAAAATAAAATAAAATAAGAATAAAAATAAATAAATAAATGAAAACAAAAAAACACTTAAAAAATAAATAAAATCTCTCTTAAAATATATACAAAGAAGGATAAAGAAAATGAACATAATCAAACTATGTGTATGGAAAAATAAATAAATAAAATAATATAATCTCTAGTCACATTTACACACTTATATACAATATTTACACAATCGATCTGAGGATCCCTGAGCCCACTCTATCCCCCACGTGTGAGTGGTAGAGCGGAGCTCAAGAGATCCCTCTCGCCACATCACTGGTAGTTTGCAACCAGTGGAGGCTGAGCAAGTGCACTAAAGCCGCAAACACTCAACTTGGGTGGAGAATCTGACCATTGCCAAAACTCCAATTAAAGCTATCTAACGCCAATTAATAATACCGATTTTAAATTCGTTTGGATTTTCGTAAATTTGAGCCCACATAGAGCTATTTACGTTCAATATTTCACGGAATACAGTTTTAAAAAACCGAAATTCTTTTCCAAATAATGATAAATCAACAATGTGAATATATTTTGGCTAATATCATGGGAGTTGTATGTGATGATAGGATCAGCCGCAGACATCTATAGCTGATATAGGATGTGTCATTTAACAAGGACAAAACCACGAATTCCCTCACGACCCTCCAAGGACGGTCTTCATTTCCTCCCGTAAGAAAAAACAACAAACAGAAGAAAAAGAGAACTTTTTAGTTGGCGAGGGCATCGGAAACAATGGCCAATCAGGCGCTTGGGATCGCTAGCTCTCTCACATACCTAATTAACAACTTAGGATCCATGTTAATCTAACATATATTGTAAACAAGTTGTCTTCCTTGCGATATCGTAATACGATCGTGTCCGGTGTTAAAGTTAAAGGAAACAACTTGTTTACTTGTTATAAAGTCCAATATAAAGAAATGTCATTATCCATTTAAACTTATTATGTACTTTATCGGTTTGCTGTGTAGTAATATAACATTACATTATTTGTCAAACACAAATGCGATCTGCTAAAGTTAATTTATTCATGGTGTTTTTCCTTTGTATTTATATTCTTTAACCAAAATTCAAGGAATAAGTTGGCAAAAAAAAATTTGTCTGTAATCAATAAATACTGATAACGTCAATTAATACCAAGTATCATTCATATATGTTTTATTGTAGGCTACAAAAATTGCATTATTGGTTTGTTTGAACACGCTAATCTTAAAAACTACTACTCCCAATTGATACATTCTTTTTGCCTTGGCCGTTTATTAGGAAAAAAGGCTTTTGTCTCTAAAGGATCGTACTTCGCCCCAGTTTATTAGGAAAGCCCTTTGGTTATAAACCATCGTATTACGCCTTAAAAGAACGGAGTAGTAATCGTATCATAAAAATCCTGCTTAGTTAATCGGCTGTAAATCTCTCTATGACAATGTTTATGAGACTGAAATTTTAATCGTGGTTGCACTTACTTGGTTCGTTGATTGTGGGTTTGAAAAAAAAAATTAAAATAATTGGTTAATTAATTGTTAAAATAAAAAAAAGTAATATGAAGTGTATTGAACTTTAAATTCTCTTTAAATGGCCTTCAAAATGAAGGAAATTTCTATGTTTTTTTTAAGTGATTTTATTTTTATTTACTGTTTATTATTTTATTTTTCCAAATAAAACTCGGATGTTACTCGCTTAATCAGATGCCCTTGTTCATGTTAATAAAATTGGCGTGTATAACCAATTCAATATAATTATTCAGTTATTTTCTTCTTTAATTGAAATTGAATTTTTCTTTTGTATAAGTTTTCAAAAGTTATTATTCTAAATTTATAATAACCAAATTCTGATGTCAATATAAACATTTTAAATTTAATTTTCTGAGATATTCATCTTTTACTAAAAACGGAATTACTGAACACAGCGAATCCAGTTTTTTAGTTTTTTTAAAAAAAATAAAGGTCTAAGGTCGTATGAGTTAACATTTGAATATAGCTAGCTGTGTTCAAGCAAAATCAATTGATAGTTTGACATTTTTCAACTTTGATTAAAAAATGAAGCACTCCTTCATAAAAACATGTTAA
Source organism: Halyomorpha halys (assembly GCF_000696795.3). Lineage (NCBI taxonomy): Eukaryota > Metazoa > Arthropoda > Insecta > Hemiptera > Pentatomidae > Halyomorpha > Halyomorpha halys. Next base: position 54,477 of record NW_027107973.1, on the reverse strand, counting down.
TCGGAAAAATATAAGTTAAACAAAAAAATCTATTCGTTATTTGCACTGTTTCACCTTAAAACTGGAGCAACATACTATATTGATCATCTAGTTAACAATATATATCAGATACCATGTTTTATGACAAAATATCTTTGATCACTATAACAATGTATTAATTGTTTTAACGTTGTATAAAAATTGTTACGTCTTCGGACTTTTTTAAACTAATACAATAAGGACGAATGGTATGACCGTGTCGTTGAAAACTTTTTTGACAATTCCAATTAATCCATTGAAAAAAAACAGACAGCAATTTATTATGTCTGTGAAAGAAAAAAAAAAGTATGTTGGCCTTTTTTTATTTGGATTTTACGGTTTAAAGTGAAGAAATGTCGACATTGAAGAATTGGATAAGTCTTTGTGCAGCATGAAAAAAGTTTTAGAAATACCGCTATGGGTTTGTCGACTTTTTTTTGGAATCTGAAAAAAAATCCTAAAAAGTAGTTTATAATAACTCGACTAAGTTGGAACTTTACCGCTAGTCCTACGAGGAAGAAGTAACCGTTAGAGAAAGTGCTAAGTGAAGATGGCTCAGCACAGAGCAACCTGCTCACGCATCAGTCTCCATGAAATTTCCCGCAGGCTCCTTCCCAGTGAATTTCACCCCCGATTATGATATGTCATACGGGCCATCACAGAAAAAGAGATTAATTTCCTGCTTTCTGCTCAAGAAAAAAAACTTTCAAATAATTGTCACTTCCTAGTCGGACTTAAGTTCCGGGTGAACTGCATAT
>NW_027107973.1:36431-53651 GCF_000696795.3 Halyomorpha halys | reverse complement strand
ACATTGAACATCTACGAAGTGAAAAATAAAGTTTAAAAACCTTAAGTTACTCATTCCAATGATGGCCTTATAGTACAAGAGGGAGGAGCAGGGAGGGGGGGGGGGAGGAGCAGTTATCCCACCCCAATTTTGATTACTTTAATGAAAACTATGTATAATTACTTATCACAATTGATGAGTCTGCCAAGTTGTTTCAAATCGTTAGAAAAAAAAAATTTAATGTGGTATTCTATATCTTTAAATCTACCAACAACACTGGAAAATCTAAGAGAACATCATTTAAAATAGAGTAATTTTTTTAAAATATGAGCCCTATTTACTTTCAATAGTTCCCGAGATAAGGCTTTTTAAAAAGCAACATTTTATAAAAAATGTACTGACCAGTCAGCAGTTAGAGAATTTATTTTTAGAAATATATTTTTCAGGCACCATAAAACTTACAGATGTCTATTAGTACTCAAATTAAAGTTAGTTAAACGTAATATACAGTAGTTAATTTTTATTTATTTATTTTTTTAATTATAATTATATGTGGATTATCTCTCTAGAAAGTCTAGTGAGTCAATTCATTTAAAATTTTTTTGAGGTTAATGACTTCCATTTTTGAATGAATTATTTATTAATTAATTCTTCATGACATTGTACAACGTTTTGGGACCAATGTCCCATATTCATGTACTTTAAAAACTAACTTTATCATGATAGAACAACAATTCTTGTAGTTTCAACTGGCATTCTTCTTCTAATCTTACATATGTTTCATATGTTTAAACGTTGTACAATGCCATGAAGAATTAATTAATAAATAATTCATTCAAAAATGAAAGTCATTAACCTCAAAAAAATTTCTAAATGAATTGACTCACCAGACTTCCTAGAGAGATAATCCAGATTAGACGAAGATATGGAAATGAGGGAAAACCATATGAAAAGATTAGAAGTAGAATACCAGTTGAAACTACAAGAAGTGATGTTCTATCATGATAAAGTTAGTTTTTAAAGTACATAAATATGGGACAGTGGTCCCGAAACGTTGTACAATGTCATGAAGAATTAATTAATAAATAATTCATTCAAAAATGGAAGTCATTAACCTCAAAAAAATTTTTAAATGAATATTATAATTATACTTTTATCTTCGTAGGAGTAGTATTTGTTGTGATAATTGATAAAATAAATTCAAAAAATGTTAATTTCTAGTTGTTCGGATAAACTCTCGGAACTACTTTAAATCAATTTATTTGAGCAAATATCATGAAAAACACTATTTCTACGAACATAAACCTCATGAGCTACTTATCACATTAGACTAGCTTTAATTCGAGTGCTAATAGACATCTGCTTGTCTATTTGTTTTTGAGGTATAAATTTCTCAAAATAAATTCGCTAGCTTCTGCTTTTTCTGTTCATTTTTACTACACTATCGAACGTAAATAGCTCTCTATTCTTCTCTATTGGAGCTCATATTTTATCAAATTTACTCTTCTTTAAATTGTGTTATCTCAAGATTTTTAGTGATGTTATTAGTTTTAAAGATATAGAGCTCTGAACGAAAAATTAATTTTGTTTAACTTTTCAAACAGCCACCATTTGTTATTCCCCTGCCTATACTTGGCAGACTCATCAATTTTGACTAGTAATTATACATAGTTTTCAATAAAATAATCAGAAACAAGGGTGAAATAACTGCCTTTTTTCTCCTCTTGGGCTCTTTTATTATTATGTGAGAAGGCTCGGGTGCCATTTTCATTTCAGATACCATGGTTGATTGTTGGTAACTGATAAGGAATAAAAAGAGAGACATGGTTTTTTGGATTTGAATTTTTATCTTTTTCACACACCGTCTCCGAAAAACTAGGCTTCAAGAATTTATGGATAATGGTTTTTATTAACCAATAGACTACCAGGCGAAACTCTGTTACAAAAACCACTCAGAAGAGTGGGATTTAACCAGCCTGGTTTTTTCCTATTTAACGGAGCAGCTTCCAGGAAAACAAGCACTAATGAAAATTCACGCACATTTGATTCTTTATTTTTATAACGTTTCAGAAATCAAAACGACCGTTTGCAATTCCAGTTTTTAAAATCATACATAAATGTTTAAATGCTCTCAACATTTTTTTAAAAAATGTATATCATTTAGACCTATTAGTAAAAAGATTTAATCACTCAACGTTTTATGAAAACATATTGCATTATTAAAATTAAAAACAATTATATCAAAAATTAAAATATTATTATAAATAAAAACACATTTATAATCTTAATACAAACATAATGTTATCATTTGTTATTTTAGGAATTATAATATGTTTTTGAGAGTTTTTATTTAGTATAATGATCTATACATATTTTCTGAACATTGTCAGTATCTAATGCATTTTTTTTAGGGATTGGATTTGAAAATTGACGGTTTAAGGTTTCAAGTGTTATCTAATTTATGAATAAAACGTTGTTGAGTGTTGAGCCTTTACCTCACATTTGTCAATAGCAAATACATATATATAACTAATCTCTTTAATACAGTTTTTCTTTTCGTTCCATTTCAGCTAAAATAAAATATAGCTTTTTTATTTCACTATAATTTAATGAGTAATAAACAATGGTCTAGTATATTGGAGTTTGGATGGGCGTCATTGGACAAATGTTTGTTGAGAACGATTGTTGATATCGGCACCGTTCTTTCGGGTTCTCTAAGCTATTACTATTACTATTTAGTAATAATAGTTATTAAAATATTTAATAATTTAACCATCAATTATAATGATTTGTATTCGTTAATTAATCGTTAGTCGATATTTTGGACTTTTTTTTTTGGTTCTGTTAAATATTAAACTGTATTTCTTGCTGTTGTTCTCTGGATTTTTTACTGTTGTTTCATCGCTGATTGTATCCAATTCACTACGTTTTATAGCGTTTTATTGAATTCGGTTGTGTGATAAACGAATGTTGACAAACTTAATCTTAGTCTTAGGGACAATCTTTATAAGATGTTTCAGTTCAGTTCATGTAGTTTCAAAATATCATACAAATAAAATATCACTTCAAATGTCGGAAATAGCTTACAGATAGGTTTCGACTTTTGAAATTATAATTTTAGAAAGCGCTTGATGATGAATTGATACATAATTTACAGTTTGGGGGATCGTATGATAGCTTGGAAATTCGCGAGGATTAGTAATGATGCAGCCATAACCATATCTTAACTCTTTCAATCTCGGATGACTTTATCTTAACCAACCATTTCTCCAAGGAGCCAGTTTAGAGAAAGTTTAGTTAGTTTCTGTCAGTAATTTATGCTTCTTTCGGGTGCAAGGTTAGCTCGTGTTGCTATTCCTAACGGTGAAAAGGACATGGATGGCTGCAACCTGATGTCTCCTTAGGTGTAATGGGTTCGACCTAGCTCGGAACGAGTGGAGCATCCACGACGCAGGACTCGGAGCCCGGAGTTGCGTTGTGTGAAGCAACAATGGGCGCAAGAGATCTCTTAGGGAATGGAATCCATTTTGCGTCAGAGTGGCGACAGCGATTCTCTTAATAGCTGATGGCCGTTCCATCCTTGGTGAGGGGAATACCTGAAAAATAATTCCGTTTAGGGGCTTGTTGCAATCAATGCTGAAGAATGTCGGCCTATGGTTTTCACAGTTTGCTTTGTCTTACACTTTCGCAATATCTTGATGATCTGTCCACTTCAAGGAACTTGTTTTTGCCATTCATGCTACTTCATAGTTCATCTCTTACTACTTTTGTTTTAAAATGATAGTGGTGGTATTCAGAGCTTTATATACCATATATTAATGATGTCACTATAATGCTCGTCGCAATACGTTTAACTATAGACAATGTTGGCGAACTATGTCATTATTTTAATTATATTATTTCAATTTCTTGAGACAAGGTAATTATTTATTAAATAAATCAAAACTTGTATCCTTTTTTGTCTCGACACTTTTTATTTTTCACCAGTCCAACGTTTCGGCCATTTTAGCCATCCTCAAGACTAGAGTTACTTTTGCAGGCTATTCTGCCCAGGTCATACATTAATTATAAGTTAAAAGCCTATTTTTTAAAATTTAAAATCATAAATATTTAATTCTTCTTATGTAAGATTATCCACACAAATTCACTACCATATAACAAACCATTTATAAGCAATGAAATAAATATTTATGATTTAAAATTTTTAAAAATAGGCTTTTAACTTATACTTAATGAATGACCTGGGCAGAATAGCCTGCAAAAGTAACTCTAAATTTAATGTGAGGAAGAAATCATAATTTAAGATGTCCTTGAGGATGGCTAAAATGGCCGAAACGTTGGACTGGTGAAAAATAAAAAGTGTTGAGACAAAATAGGATACAAGTTTTGATTTATTTAATAAATATATCATTATTGTAAATAATACCTGAGTACATTTTCAGTGCAATCTAATGCTCACAAGGAGTAATTTTCAAAATTGATTCGAAGGACCAATTAAAATTAGTGATAGTTTACTTCTTTTTTTTAATGACTCATGTATATTAAAAGTGACTATTTATGCAGTTGCTATTTTTTTCCTAAGTATTTTTCCATCATTTTATTTCAATTTGTCTTCCAAATTTTCTTCAACTAAGAAAAGTATCGATTAAGAAAATCGTGATGAGACTTCAATAGCAGCCATGATAGAACCTGCAAGTTCCAACGTGGACACTACAATAAGCTAAATCACTACTTACTGAAACTGGACTTGTTAGAAAGGAAAGAGTGCCCCTGATCGGCAGTTAGTTACCTTGGGAAGTTAATCGTTGGCTTGATTGTCTCTCAATGCCTCTGTGTGGACATGGAATGAAAGCTGTTCTGTGAAACCAATTCCCATTTTGTTTTTAAACTTACTCTTAATTAGATCGGCGTTAGTGAGGTTGGGTTCGCTATGTGGGAACTGAAAGTCGAGATAGCGGTGATAAGAATGTTAAGATGAGAACGCTGAAAAAGGTAGTTGCTATTAGAAACTGTGAAGCCTAAATAAATTGAGTAATTAATTATTTTGTAGCAGGCAGAGAATGGGGCAGATAAAAAATTATAATTTTAAAGAGCAGCGGAATTTGATTTTGATCGGTTTTAATTACTCAAGCTATTGTTCAAAATCATATCGATTGGTGGTATCGGCATAGAACCTCCGGGTTCGCAGAGCATTCATTATTAACAAAAAAATTAAATATGTACCGCTACAACCCATGAAAGGCCAGGTTTAATGCTTTGTAAGCAAGTACTGTTTCTTGAACAATGGCTTTGCAAGGAGGTGATCATGATCACACTTGACCGCCAGATTTTTCCCCAATTAAAGGTGCCCATTTGATGAGGCTGCAGAGCTCTCTAAACCACAGGGCTGACTCACGGCTACATTGAAACAGAAAATAATTATCTACCATAGCCGGATTCCAACCCGGGTCCTTGGAATTTGTAGCGCAGTGCCTTACCAATGAGCTACTCACTCCCACTCATTATCATTATCATTAAAATAGTGGGGTGTTTAGAAATTATAGAACGACTACAATGACCGAAAGTATTTTTTTTTTTAACTCAACAATAATTGAGTTTTCTATCAAACTTAATATATCCACATTTCAATGGTTCAAGGTTTTATGGTAAATTAAAATTCTTCAACCAAAACTTTGTCAGTTTATTTCAAAATATAATTTTTTCCCTGTTAATTCGATGTTACTATTAAAATATTATCAGAAAAATATTAATTAATCTACCTACAATGCAACATAATTGTTTAACAATAATTTTCTACAATTAGAGGTATCAACACTTGTGGAAAATACCTCAATTATTTTGTTCTCTAGGTGCCAAAATAAAATTCAAAAAACTTACGTTTTTAAGTGGAATTGAGTTGCGTGTAATGTTTAGTTTGTAAGATTTCATTTATGTCATCGCTGCCTCACACACACGGATAATAAACTCGCGGTTTATCGGGAGTTGACTATATCCCTAAAACATCTCGATTTCGCTCTGACGTATTAAATATAACTAATCTCTGGAAACCTGGAATTCCCAGCCAAGATTCCAGGTATGATAATGGAAAGCCCTGAGCGTCCAGTCTAGCCTCAATGGGAGATGGTATGCCTGGAGCCTACAGACCTTGTTCAGTTCGCTTTCACGCCATCTATTCGGACCTCTCTCGGAAACATCAGTTATTCGTAACACTTCCGATATGGCTGGAATATGTGAGTATTAACATCGTTTGATTGAAGGATATTTTTGAATATTAACTTAGTTACTAATTCTAGATCGATTCTTCATAGGTTGTAACCCAGTTATACAAATTTTTAATTTGATATATATGTAATGCAGATGTAAAATATTGTTATGAGTGTTCGATTTTAAGAGCATCAAACACGCTACTCGAAAATTCTCTGTATTAATTCAAATTCATACCATGTTCAGTTCCGCCGAACGATGCTCCATGGACTTCCTAGGACCGAATTGTAGTTTTGTTTACTGCTTTAAGTCGTTACATAGCTAAAATGTTATCAAAATAATAATATTAATAATAAAGTTCATAATCAACGAAATAATAATGTAAAAACAGTCTATATGTGACAAAAGACTATATTTAAAAAACAAAAAATGTTGTAAATTAGCACTCGAAATTCTCCATTGATATCAAAAGACGCTTCCTAAAACCAAAGCAAAGTTCATGAATAATCGGTTCAGGAAGAAGTATTTCTTAATTAGGGTAGAGAACTATTTTGTTTTAATGGTTTTAATAACTTCTGTTTTTTTTTTTGGTTTTTTTCATGTCATTGTGTATCCGTAGCTTCAGATCTTTAAAGTTTTTCAGGATTCCAGTATTCTTGATAAAGACAAGAAGGTTCAGTTTGTGCTTGTTATACGCTGGTCTATCTCACTCCGTTGGTAATTTATCGAAGTTATTTTGGAGCCGAGGTATTTGAAACTTTCGATTTGTCATCCTTGCAGACTATTTCTCTAGGGTGAATTTTTCACCTTACAATCACATACTTTGTTTTGTCTTCTTTTACGTGAATGCCTCTGCTTCTCTTACTAATGTCTGTACGAGGCTTTCCAACTCATTTTCGTTACTTCCCAGGACCGAAATGTACTTTGGTTAATTACTTTGTTTTAATAGCTACATAGCTTCCTTTTTAGCAAAAAAAAAAAAAAGTATAGTTCATAATCAGCGAAATAATTATTTGTGGTAAAGAGTTTTTATGCGACAAAGAGCACTCTAAGCACTCGGTGTCAAAAGACTTCCTTAAATATCAGGAATGATTTTGTTCACTTTTTTTTTTTATAGCCTCAGATCTTTAACTATTTTTTTAATAGTTCTTTTAACTATTTTGTTTTATGTTTACTGGTCTCCATTCAAAGAGTTTTTGTTTTGCTTTAACTCGTCTTATTGAATTCTTAGTGTCAACAATTCAGCCCAATATTTCTGATTCAGAGTAATCGATTAGTCTTGTTTTGATGAAAACAATTTTCATTTATTTATAAAGTATTTAAAATTTGTGATTAATTCCGTTTGGCCTAACACGTGGTCGGTTGCCTTCTCATTTTAAATTTTATTTTATTCAATTTCATATTTAGAGATATTCCTGATTTGATGTTACGTCTGTTTTGCTTTTGTTCTTTAAGTTAAAAGAAAAAAAACTAAAAAACAGACAACCTTATCACTAATATCTAAACGCCATGAAGTGTTTTTTTCCGTGTAAGCTCAGGTAGTCGAATATTTCGAGTGCTCTCGTGATAGTGGCTGGTAGCCCTGACAAAGAACAAGGTAAATCCCTTTATCTATCTCAGGAATTTCGTTTGGGTTATCGATAGAATTTCAAACAATACCCTTTCATATACCGTATTTCGTTTCAATAACAAGAGAAAAAAAAGTTAATTACGGTACTCATACCTGAGAAGTATACTTTTATATTATCAATCACAATTACCGTAATAGTATCATTTGACTATTTGCTCTTTATCTTCAGCAAAGACTTGGACCATTGAACGTCCGTCCAGAAGGCAGGGACGTCGTTATGGGTGACTTGCGATTTTGGAAATTTGAGAATTTTCTTAAAATTATGGTAAAGCATTATTCAAAAAATAATAACTATAATGAGGGAAATCTCAGAAGTTAACAAGGAATTAGTCAAGTAATAAAAATTTAAATTTAAGCTCCTCTACTGGAACTGAACATTTCAGTTACTAATAAAAAAACGAGTACATCATATTTTTTGTTCTTATTTCGTTCCTTGATGCCTAGTTTTTCTTAAAAAAAAAAAAAATAATAATAATAAAGGTACCTGGAGCGCGGTGGCATCATGATAAGGCACGATGCTACTAACTCCTAGGACCCAGGTTCAAATTGTTTTCTGTTCCTCTGTAGCCGTTAGTCAACACTGTGGGTTCCGGAGCCCTCCTGGGGTCCACCCAGCCTCTTAAATTGAGTACCCTTGATTGTGTATAAATCGGTCGAGCGTGACTCTGATCACATCGCTCTCTACATACTTCTGTCCAGTTACGCCCCTCCAAATTCAGTTCGTGTTCTGATTTAGTAAGAGGCCACGTTTCGCACTCAAACAGAACAGTGGTAAGGATAATAGTTTTGTAAGTTCTAACTTCTATATTTTTGGACAGAAGAGAGAGAAAAAATAAATTAGACCTAAGTTTATCTTAGAGATTAGTCTAGCTTCGCAAAGTTGGGAATATGAAGTCTTTGAAATCCCCTAGATAGTACCCTGAAAAATTCATTGCGGGAGATTATTCCAGTGATTTACTTTTTTGTTTTTCTTTAGCTGCTGTAATTGACTGATCAATTTATATTTTTCAACTCATAGGTTGATGTAGAAAAGGAAGTTCGTCTTAAATTTCAAAAATAGTGACAGAAATTTAAAAAAAAAAAAAAAAGTGTATTTATAAAGAAATTTGGATTGGAACTATAAAAAAAATACGTCCATGGTTTTCTTGGAAAACCCATAAAACACAATTTCTCAAAAACAGTCTGACTTGGATTATCCGGTTTTCCCAGTGTGGGTGGGGTACATATTAATTCATACAGGTATATATTAATTAATTATATTCAATAAAATTTTTGTTGGACAATTTGCCCGATCCCTTTGTTTCTGCTATTATTTCTTAAGTTAAATATATTTGTTTTACTGAGATACTATATTACAACTATATCTGTTATACATTTTTTATAATAAATTCCAAATATTTTTGGATGTAACAGATTATTTAGTTAGTGATTCTCACAACCTTTTTGGGGAATCTCTTGGACTACGGCCTTTCAGAAATAACAATAAAAATTTAACAGTTGTAAAAATTGCAACCAAAATAAATCAAGAAACCTTTGGCCTGTTCACGGCTAAGGCACCGGTGGCAGACAACAGAGATTTCGAGCCTGAAGATCTCACGTTATTACAGACATCGACCTACAATCCGTGGTACGGTTGGGTTTTCATTATAGCAGACGCTCCTTAATGATCAGTTGCTCCATAGCTTACCTAAGAATTACTTCTCAAAAGGGATTTTCCAGGAAATACACAACCACGCTTTATGCTGGTTCATCTAACTAGGCCACAGAAGCTATCATTTGTGATACGTCATTAGAAGGTCGCTATAATTTTTTGTCATGTGTTCGCATATCAAGAGAATGGAACCCAGAATTGGAAAATTATCAGGCCATTTATTTGTATAAAATCCGAGAAGCACTATCATATTATTTGTTTGATGTCCTATAAGTACTAATATATTATTTGTATAAAATTCCATAAGCACTATCATATTATTTGTTTGAAGTCCTATAAGTACTAATATATTATTTGTATAAAATTCCATAAGCACTATCATATTATTTGTTTGAAGCCCTAGAAATACTGATATATTATTTATATAAAATCCGAGAAGCACTATCATATTATTTATATAAAATCATATTATCGAAACTTAAATTGTTATTTTTATATGAAACTCAAAACCTCAAACTTAAGATAAAGATACGTACTCTTGAATATGATGTAAAATTTTGTCTGTTTAATAACGTAAAATTTGCAATAATTGTTTTAATTGTGAGAAATGTAAATAAAATTACCTGGTTAGTTGTCATTATAAATTTAGATAAAGAATTTTCAATTTACTATTCTTACTGAGTACCTGTATTTGTATTTGTATGCTCTTTTTGTATTCGGTATACCATAACAAATAAATGTATTCTTGATTATTTTCTAGGAACTTTATTAGTCACGTATTGGGATGATAAGGAAAAAGAATATTATTAATTAAGAATATTATTTAAAATCGTTATTTCACCTAACACCGTTTCGGGCTATTTTCTCTACCTTCAGGTAAACTTATGGTTAGTTCTTTAATTACTAGTTAATAGCTTTGATGATAGAATTTCTAAAAAGTAATAGTTCGAACTAACCAGAAGGAATTATATTACTTGTAGATGGAAAAATCACTCCGAAATGTTGTTTGATGAAATAATGATGACTTAAATAATATTCTATATAAAATATTGATGTTCTTGCGAATTTTTAACATTCTCAAGTCATCCAGATCGACTATGAAAATAGTATTTAAAACTGAAAATTGATTTATGAAAAACTTTATTTCAGAAACCATAGGATGTACAGATGTCTGCCAGCACTCAAATTAAAGCTAGTTAAATTTAATATAAAATATTTTTTATCTTATCATTTAAATTCAAATTAATTTATTATTATTAACATTATTGAAAATAAAGTATTATACTCGAAATTACATATAACTAATTAGGAATAGCGAGGCCAACTTTCCAAAAATGTTAAAGAAAAACAGATTTGAGGGATAATCCCCAAACATCCAGTAAGTTGAGAAATCCGGTTAAAATGTTTGCGAACTATATCTTGCCTCTCCACTAATCAGTTATTGCAACAACGCCACCACCAGTACTGAACAGATTTTTGACATTCCTATTTGTGCAATCACGTAAAGCTTACATTTTGTCTATTATTTCTGAGATTGGATACATTTGCTGATAAATTAAATAGATTTCAGAATTCATAAGGAAAAGAAACTTCTAAATCATGTCCCCACCTATAATCTGAAGCAGGTTTGTTTCTTACACGAGTCAGTTGGCAAACAACCTGTTGATTACCATTTACATAATATTGTAAAAAGCTGACACTATGGTGTAACCCTTGAATGTAAGAGAAAGCAACTAACTATAATACAACATTTTAGGGGACAGAAGTATTTTAAAATTGTATAGATTGCTGCTTATATTTCCTTTTAAATTTTATTATGTATAACATAGTTCAAAATTCCGAGTCAATTTTTTTAGTGATATTTAAGCTCATATTTTACGTTATTTTATTTCAGAACATAACCGGAGTTCAATGTTAATAAATTATAAATGAATAACAAATGAATTAATTTAAGCCTTTGATCCAATTAATGTTTTATCAGTGTTTTAAAATATAACTTTTTAATATTTCAAGGTACATAAAATTTTGTAACAAATTGTGTATTGTTAATTTATAGTTTATTGTGGAAACTTATCAATAATATTTAATTATTGGAATTTCGAAAATAAATAATAGAATAATAACTGTACTCTCCCTCTAGATGAAGTTTAATCGAAGGATTGAAATGATCATTTGGTGGTAAGTTTAATTTTTGGCCATGTCGCATAGTTTTTTCCTTTGGTCTAGAAAAAAGTATTCTCTATCAGTTCATGTAATGTAGTTTTATCTATAAACCTAAATACAACTACGTTGATAAACTCGAGAAAGGAAATAGGTCTCGAAATAAATACGGATACAATAAAATACAATGTAAGCAGTATGAACGGGTTCCAATTTCTGTGATATAGAAGGAAATACATTTGATTTCAGGTTTACGTATTCAGGTTCTACGGTAAATAGAAAAAAAATTGATGTAGAAACAAAAACGAGATTATAGGCGGTAAATGTTTGTTATTTTTCAATTTAGAAATTGTTTAGCTAGCACCTTCTGTCCAAAAACTTCACAGTTAGAATTTATAGAACTATTCTCTTTCCCACTGTTCTTTATGAATACGAAATGTGGCCTCTCACACTTACTGAAGAACAGCTCCTTAAGGCTAAATGTACCGATTTTTAGCAAGTTTTTTTTTCAAGAGATGGCAGCACTTTCGTGGCAAATTTACTTTTCTTCTCATTTGAATACGGAATAATAAATTTCCCATCTGTAAACGGATTTACCATCTAGAGCCCCATAGAAGTTACTGAAATTGTTTCATTAATTTTCGTTGTAATTATTTTGGGATTTAAAAAATTTATCGTTGTTATTATTTGTAAATCAAAAAAAGTGAGCTTATTGGCACTTGACCACAAGCAAATAAAACAAGTCTGCGCAAACAGATTCATTTTTGGTAGCATAGGATGATCGTAAAGAGAAAAATACGATTTTGGATTAAAGCTGCGAGATTTGTAATTGCTAGGCCAGAGGAAGTGGCAGCTTACTCCCACTTCTTTAGACGTTTATGCTACGAGAGCCGCAAAGTTTGTCTGCTTGATATGTATTTCCACGCATTTTTGATATTTTTCACTAATACTAAAGTTGAATTCCGAAATGAGAATACAACATTTTTAAAATTAAAATAATTTTAATTTTAATAAAAATGTTTTTTAAATTTTTTTCTTTAGGTAAATTTTTATTTCCTTGTCAAAATATTTCAATGCTAAATTTATCATTGTAATCACTATATTGTTTTAGTTTATTTTTCTGATGTCTGGAGAAATAAAAAAGCGAAAATTAGAAATAAGTATTGTATGGAAAAATTGTTCATTAATAGATGAGAAGATAGTCGACCGTGGATAATATTTATGAGAAGAAAATAGTTGGAGGTGCGGTCAGAGAATAACACAAATAGGTTTTTGAAAATAAATCATTACGTAAAATATTCGGACTGGAAAAGAATAATTTAGCAGGAGAATTTAGAAGGCTACACTAAGCTGAATTTAGGGAACTACACCCTGTAAATATAATTCAAGTTTAGCATTGCGCTGAATAAAATTAGCGTGTAAGATAGTGAGGCTTAGTAGTGAACGAATCCCTAAAATATAATTAATATAGGTGAACTTTCTTCAGTTAGACTAAAATGTCGATGGGAGTACTGCGTTAAGTCTGATTTGGTAGATTTGGGTTATGTAGAGGGGGTAGATAACGTTAGTATCGGCATCGAACCTTCGGGTTTGCTAAGCCTTTATTATTGTTAAAGATGATTCTTGGTGATTGAAAATAAGAAATGCCAATAACTAAGCATTTGTATTATAATAACAGAGCAAAACATAGATCCCATCTTCACTGATCTTCTAGTACCTGGAAATAGGAATCAATAAAATATTCCTATACAACTAGGTAATATATTTTACTACGCAGTTAATCCATGATTTAAAATATTTTAAATACTTGTCTTAAACATGATTGTAACTGTTAAAGTGAGTTTGTTTATTTTTCCCTCTTGGATCTTCTCTTAAAAAGTTTCCGTCTAAAATTACGTTTAAAACTTGTTTATTTATTTAGTCTTTTGAAGCTTTTAAATATTTTAGTTCTCGTTCTGGAATAAATATTTGAAATATTCATTTTAAACAATTGCGTATTTCTCTTTCTTGTATAAATACATTTCATATTTAGCTCGTTTACTATTCCCTGTTTTCATAAATATATCCTTCAAGAGAATATTTATGTAAATATTAGTTAATTTATTATCCCAGGAAATAGCTGGGACTAAGCTGACGAGTCTAAAAAAAAATTAAAATCATAGTTAAACATTTTCTTACCAATAAGGAAAATGGTCCCACTAGATATACATATAGAACTACTCAAATATAGAAGAAACTATCCTGATGATGATTTGGAACGTTGGTCGAAACGTAAGTTTGTAATAAATTGTTATTTCTTCTATTTTTGAGTACCCTCATTTATTAAACCATCCTCTTGAACCATTCTTAAATTATGTAGGATTAAATAATAATCCTCCATGACCGATGTAACCTTTGTCTAACTTTAGAATTTATTCACTTTGTGTTTGTTCTTCTCTTAGTCACTTATATTGTACTTGGGATGACGTCACGAACACTTGCGAGAAATGATTATTTAATCTTAATTTAATAAGTTAAAGTGCTCAAATGAGTAATATTGTTTTTAGTTTATATTAACCTTTGGCATTACCACAGTAATATTATGCATTTTGAAAGTCTTGATGAGCAAATATGTAAACAAAGTGTCCTGGAAGCTGAGTTTGGCAAAGATTAATTGTAATTACTATTTTCTAATTACTGTCATTTGGAAACTTTGAAATTAAATTATAATTTCGACTAGTAATTTTAACTACTTGATGAACCACAGTAATTGTAATAATGGTCCGAAATTACAATTACTAGTTAAACCAAAGTAATCTAAATTATATCATACTGTTATTAGTAATTGCAATTAATTTTTGCGCAGCACTGTTTAGAAGTAAATGCCGATAGTCGACAAAAAACGTAGTTCCCTACATAGGGATACATATCTAACCTAGGTACATCAAACCTCTTTGGAATTAGTCTATTTTCATAACACAAAGAAATAAA
This sequence comes from Halyomorpha halys, assembly GCF_000696795.3. NCBI lineage: Eukaryota > Metazoa > Arthropoda > Insecta > Hemiptera > Pentatomidae > Halyomorpha > Halyomorpha halys. The sequence continues at coordinate 39,057 of NW_027107973.1, read as the reverse complement.
GAACTTTTTGAAACCCCCAAGATACCTTGAATTGTCTGAGATTCTGCTGATGAAAATGACAATCCGCTTACAACCCATTAAGGATCAGACGTTTAATACTTTGTAAGGACATACTGTTTCTTGAACAACGGTTATACAAGGAGGTGATTTGGTCATAGTCACATTCGACCACTAGATTTTTCTCCAATTAAGGGTATTTAGTTGATGAGGCTAGGTGGACCTTTGAAGGCTCCCTGAAACCACATGTTTGACTCACACAGAATAAATATCTCTCACAGTCGGATTCGAATCCGAATCCTTGAAGTTAGTTAGAAGCACAGTGCCTTTTCACTGAGCCACCTCGCTCCCAATGGTGCTGATATTTCTGAAAATTATTCCTTTGTAGCTATAATCCCCTGAGAAAGATATATTTCCCCACCAATTTGTCCCCTATAGAAAAGTCCGTGTGAATTCCAAAATTGGTTACAAAAGTTAAGAAAGGTTTAGTTGCAGTAAAGAAATTTGAATCGGAGTTTTAGAAAAAAATTAATTCTAGTGATTTTCTTGGAAGCCTCTTTTAAAGTGGAGAACAAACTGCGACAGGAAGGTGAACTTAGTGACACTTAAAATTTTGGGGTGACTGTATTTTCTTCTTGAAATACAGAACTACTAATTATTCTCTAGTAATAAATAAAAATAACTCTCTCACGTATGAAATAGTAAAGCTTAAGAAAAATTAATAAGGTCTATATGCTTCAATAAATAAAATGATGCTTTTGTCTGTTTGTAGATAAGGAGTCAAACCTGTAAGCATCAGGAAAATTTGTTATAAGTAACCGAAGTACCGAATGATCTGTCTCTAATTTAATTACTTTAATTCTAGTAAATAAATATTAGACAGTTCTATTGCCAATTTATTTTTTAATTTCACCTAATTTGTTTCCTTATTATTTTTTCAGGTGCTTTAGACACTTGGATAGTGCATATTGTGCCAAAGAACCAGTCACTTCAGAATCCATCTAACAAGATCAACCTGAAGCAGATCATACCACCATTTGAGCAGACCTTGAGGTTCCAGGTAGGTTTTTTTTTTTTTAATTTATAAATTCATTCTGAATAATTGTGAGATGGAACATAAAATCAGTAATTAGTGGCAATCAATAAGCATGAGGCGATTTCTCATCAATCATAGCATGATTTCGGCTTCATTATCTAGGATTAGTTTCTGTCGAGGAATGATAGCCAAAGTAAGATTAAGGGTATTAAATTGGAAAGATTTATTTGGCAGGAAATGAGCTTTTCAGTTGACACATTTTGACAAGATAACTTATCTGGACAATAAAGTTGTCTGCAGTTGGTCCTGATTTCAACGACTCATGGAATTGTTCTATCAGAGAAGGATACCCAGCCTTGAATTGTTCGTCTGCGTTTCAGAAACTCAGCTGTCCCCTTTTTGCTTGAAATTCATTAAATTATTTTTACAGTGAAACTTCTTGTAATATACACCCTATATAACGGAAACTCTCCTAATGGACAATGTTATAAAGGTCCTCACCGAGCCTCTCCAATCACTTTTCGCTTCGAACACAAGTCATGAAATATAAATCAACTAACTCACGAATCCAGAACATAATTTTGTGTAACTTATGTTGAAGGACTTGTATGTTAAGTTAAAATTACATTAGATCATTATCGGAAAATTATTTCGTATTTTATATCCGTATTTAATTTAAGTATTAGTCAATAGTTATACTAGTCAATACTTATTTTAAATTAGTGAAAAATATATATTATTTCGAAATAATATTTCGTATTAAAATAAACTAAGAAGGTAGCCCTGTTGTTTCGTTGTGTTTATTTTATTCTGAATTTCTTCCTTATTTTTCTAGAAACTTTGTTCACGTATTTTTGTTGAGTGTAGCATAATTTAGTCAACGTGTAGTAAAAAGTGCTTTTGTGTGATTTGGGACCTTCAGTATATGTAATAAAAATAATTATTTGGATAATGCCTAACAAGATAAGAATACAATTTTTATTTGCGTTCTTTTCATATCAACTCTCTGTTGATGGAAACATTCTTATAACGGACGAAAAAATCTTCTCGGTGGTTGTCCTTTGTATAGAAGTTTCACTGTAATTAAATTAGTTACTCTTCGTAAATGGAGTTTTATATGCCCCAGTTAAATCCCTCATTTCCTGCCACGACTACCTTTCGCTTTATCGCTCAGTATGTAATTCCAGTACCTAATTCCAATGCCATGGTGGGAGGGGCAAGTTTTTATTTCGTGGATCTACCACAGAAATGAAAGTCTTCTGTTTGAGGAAAGCAGTGATTAGCTTTTGATGGTTATTTCTAATAACAACATATGTTGCTTTCATTCCACGCCTTTCCTTCACACAGGTGGGCTGCGAGAGATTTGAAATACAGCTACACATATTTTGTGAGAGCTTATTTTTAGAGCAGTTATATTGTTTTTCTGATTTTTGAGTGTTGAACAGTTTTAACAGGTAAATGCATTATAATAGTTTCCCAAAATGCTCTTTTATACAACCTGATTTTCTTGTGTTTCACTTTGCCCTAAGTTGGTGATAGTCAGCACATAATTAAATCTCTGCTTTTATGATCCGTGGCTGTCTAAAGATTGGG
>NW_027107973.1:31947-32377 GCF_000696795.3 Halyomorpha halys | reverse complement strand
TTTTACTCTTGCCATTGTTACTTATTTTTTATTCTTATCATTGTTTATTTAAGTTTATTTTATATTGATACTATTTTATACCTTCCTTCCTTTTATTTATAAGTAATTTCTTATCACTTTATTTTTACATAATATTTATCCTAGCTTAAATTACCTTATTGTAATAATATTCTCAGTTTTTTTTGTATCTTTTTTTGTTCTTTGTTTGACCGTAACCCTGACCATCTTCTTATGTTTAAATTTTTAGGGTCAACTATATATACATACATTATTATAATTGGATTCTTTTCCAAAGGCTTGTTGTGTGTTTACCAGTTACCAATTATATATCTTTTTATTTATAAAATGTTGTTACCATTAATCATATGATATAATAAGGGTGGTACTGTGTAATATGATAGTAAATAAACTACATAAAGGAACTAAGTAT
>NW_027107973.1:21732-30263 GCF_000696795.3 Halyomorpha halys | reverse complement strand
ATATATAGCAAAATATGTATTTGTTTTTTTCTCTGAGATTTCTGTTACATAAATTAAAAGGACTTTAAAGAGAAGATTTAGTCATGTTTTTCCAAAATCATTATAGCCATTTTAGTTCAAAAATATATAAAAATATGTGGGGCTATTTCGAAAACGGTGTCCGATTTTATACACATACATAAACGGATTGGCTAATACACACAAAAAATAAGCGAAATAGATCCATCCGTCAGTTATTAACCAGTTCAATTTCTTCAAATACCATTGTATCAGAAATATTTTTTAATATTCCTCACAATTTTGTAATATTACAGAGTTTAACGAAAAATCAATTCAGTAAATAAAATAATCTCTCATAAAGATATGTTTTACTAAGAGCTTGTAATTTTAGCAAAACAACTTATGGCAGAGATATTACTGTTTCTATTTATAAGCTTGTATTTTTTTAGGATAGAGCGTTTGGTAAATATTTGCTACAGGCATTCTTTAACCGTGGCGCCGTGACAATGAAACATTTAACATAGCACTCTGCGTTAAAAAATATTTCGCAACTTTTCCTTATATTGATTTTCGATTTTATGGTCCTACTTAATCGGAAATTATTTAATATTGCTTTACTTTTAGTATTTTTTCTTAATTGTACTACTTCCTATAACAGTAAAACCAGCATGTATCATAACGATTTTTTATGATGTAGTCTTCATACGTTTTAATTTGTTTTTCTGAATTTTCTTTGATGAGCAATTAATATTATTTCTATCTAGCCAAGTGCATTTTTTTATTCAACTATTGAACGCCAATCGTATTAAATATATCATTATACTCAGATCTGTGTGTGTAATGACATTTAATAACTTCTTAGCTTTTGATTCGTAATGTAGAACCTGGGGCTGTGAAGTTAAGAAAAGTCTTCCCATAAAAATCACTCTTGAAGCTTCCAGTCCTGACCCCGTGGTTTTAAGTTCCAAGTCGTGAGGTCCAGTAAATCACCACTTCCAGAGTAGGTGACCCTTCTTCCGTAGTAGTCCTCTCCGGGTCTGCGATAACTTCCTAACAGATCTGTTTTTTGAGCCATTTCGTTATGATTATTCGATTGAATATATATTAAATTATTTGTGTAAACACAATAAGAAATAATAATAACAACTGAAATTTTCACTTTTTAAAATTTATTTTCCTCTTTTATGTCTTTGTTATATCTCATACTTATTTTTTCCTTTATTCACTTACCGATACATGGAGTATATAGAAAGGGGAAATATAGCGATCTTGCGAAATTTCGAATAGGAGTTTTCGACGGGTATGGGTTTTGAGGTACTGTGAGTCTAAATAACCAAGTTTCGCAAAACAGCCTTGCTCAAAAGCGAAAAGCTGGATAGGTGGAATGGAAAGAGAGAAAAAAGGAAATTGCGAAAAATGCTTCCTTTTATTTAAAGAAAAATTCGCAATAATGGCAAAAAAATATTATCTTGGTCTCCCTGGCATAATACATTATCACCTGCATGGGAATTATTTATGACGATATTTCATATTGTTCATTTTTTGATATTAGTTTTTATCCTACTTACTTACTATTATTTTAAAAGTTTTTGAACTTATTTATATGTGTTTAATTTATTAATTAATTCGTTTAACTTATTAATTTGTTTTTAATTGTTCTACAGCTGTGGATTTTTTATTACTGACATGTTTCTGTATTTATATTTATTGATAATTTCGTTTAATTTAAACTGAATCTGTCTAATGAATTGAATGTCTATCTGTTGCGGATCACTGAGGAAGGGAGTTATGAGAGAGTCGAATAAAGAGAATATCATAGAGTTGAGAACAAAAAGAAGGAAAAAATTAATAAAGAAAATTTAATATAAACTTTTTTGAGAAGAATAAAGAACAAAAATATATAACATATAATAAAATTTGAAAATATTTTAGTTGGTTTATAGTTAGTTAGCATTTGAAAAAAGAATAATAAAGACAAAAAATGTTATGTGTTTTAGCAACCTCATCTTTTGAGCAGCATTGCGGAATAAAGCATTTTTCTCTGGCAGAAACAAAGTTGATATGCCATATTCCACACTTCATAAACCATAAAATACAATTTCTTTCAGAAATAGAAAAATGAAAGTTTTTCTCTAAAAAATAAGTATGTCCAATAATATTCTTTCATTTAGGGCATATAATTCGACAAATAAGAGTTTTCAAATACTTTTAATATGTTTTTATTAAAAAAAAAATCTTTTATTATTGGTATACAATGGATATATATAAAATAAATTTCTGGATTTTCTTTTTAGGAATTTAATTATTTTAATTTTTGTTTAGGTGCAAAACTTCCAAATAGAATATAACCTATTCTATATTTTTCTTGTAAAACGTCCCGGGTTAATAAATGAAACATATTTTGATGTTGAATAATGAAGAAATAGCTGTTTTAAGATATAAGACTAATTTCATCTCAAAGTAAAGGAGCAAGTAGAAGTTAGTGTGATGGTCACTACGCAACATATTTTTCAATTTGCTATTTAACATCTTTTATTTTATCTTGATTTTTAAAATGACTAAAATATAATCTTGGGCTGTCTTCTCGAATCTTAATTTTGCTTACTATGCTTCCTAATGGTTCTCAGCTATGCTTATAATGAGGAACAGACCATATACCAATTTCTGTTGGGACTCTTGGATTCCAACCCGATGTATCATCTGAACCTGATAAGGTAATACTTTCGGATTTTTACAGTTATTCTTCTGTGAACTTTTGGTACTGGTAAATTGCCTATACCGTTCGGTGCACCTGGTACTCGCCCGGCCTCCGAAAAATCTCACGAGTAGTCTCAGGAAACCCCCTGATTAAGAACGTGATGCTGACTGTATTATCTGTGTAGAAATGAAAAAAAAAAAATGAAAAACCGTTATGACATCTTCCGCACTACTTTTTCTCACTTTGAACTACTTAAAAAAAAAATCAAAAAGGCCGAAACGTTGGACATGTATTATGATTATGTGAAGATGTATTGAGATTATTTGGATATCAGATATATGTATCAACTAATAAATAAAAAATAAAAAAAATAAGTACTGAAATAAAAAATATATATAAAATTTAGTATCATCAAACCAATTAAAAATTGTATGACTTGCATTCCATAATACAATGAAAGCAATAACTCAATGATTAGGGACGGATTAAGAAAAATTACTAAAAAATTCAATAATTTAAAATTAAAAATAATAATTTATTTTATATGTGGAACGGAGTCCATCCAACATAGCACACGGATACAACTATGCGGTGTATTTCTTTGAGCCTTAAAACTAGACAATAGCTTGATAACCAGCTCATAAAATTGTGATTTAATTATTCTTCCACACTTCAGCCACTTCTGGTAATGTTAGAACCGAAACATTGTCAGAGTGTCAAGTGTTATAGTTACCAGTAGTTTCATCTGTGGAAGTTATTTTCCACTAAATTTAAAACATAATTATAGTTGCATTGTTTCCATTCTATGCTTTAATTTACCTGTATTTGTCATTTTAACATTTAATTATAAATTCTATTCTTTGCAATTTCTGTATTTTACTATCATTAACTTATTAAATATTATTTAACCTACCTATTTGGCACAAGAGCCTTCTTTTTTTTTTTAAGTTTTATAAATAAATGTGAGGCTGTAAAACAAAAATTGAGGTATGCAAATTATAATTAATAACTTATTTATTCTGTTAATAATAATTTATATCTAAAGCTGTTGTTTTAATAGAGTGTCCTTGATGATGTCATATGAATCAATAAAGAAGTGTTAAACAATTAAAATATCTTTTGTTACTATTTATTAATCATTTTTGTTTTGTGTTTACTTTTTCTAAAGAAATATTATAATACTTTTGTTTCTATTACATATAAAGTGATAAATCTGTTCCCTTAATAAAAATATGATGCTGTCCTGATTATTATGAACTAAAACGTTCATAGTCTGAGCTATTTCGATCCGTGTTTAATTCTCTGATAAGCTTAATGGACTCGTGCAGATACGAAGCAGCTCAGACTGCCCAGTTAAGGTTTGCATAATGCTCCTTGAACAACTGCGCAGACCTCCTGGATGATGCTATAACAAGAGGTGCCTCAGGTTTCCAGGTATCGGATATCCGGATGCGGCTAGATTACCGTCAGCAGTACCTCGCGGCGGGAGTTACATTACCGCCATCCATTCAGCACAGAGTATTCCTCTTCAACAACCCATCACGTTCATATCAGGAAGGTTCGGGCAGACCTTGCTCGAGCTCCCCTCCACGGAATTGGCAATGTCAGTCTCTTAATTTCCCGGTATAGATGTTATCTTCCTGTATGTTTCCACTTTGTGTGACCTCGGTTGACGGTTATATTTTTTGAAATAGGAAGAAGCTGGTTGTAAGTTCATTTTTCTTGCTTCATTTTCGTTCTATACCTGTCTAAATGACATATTTTAGGTTCTTTTGGATTTAATGTCTACATAACTGAAGAGCTTACTACACTATTATAAAACAATTTCTGCTATTTATATTTCTATCATTAAAACTACAATAACGTAATTCATTGTTTAATTCGTTTGTTATTTATCCAGTTTAAATTCACTCTGTATGACGTTTTAATTTTTTTCAATGCTATTTATTAGTCGATTTATCTTTGGCGAAAACCCATTTATAAATAGAATTAGCTCCAATTAAACATAATTATAAATGAGTGATTTCCAAATAGCAAAAAATAAATAAATTAAATGGATATTAATAAATTAAAATTTAGATTTAAAACTAATTATCATATTTAAAAGCAAATATAATCATAAATATAAATAAAAACAGAGTGGGAGTTGGTAGCTCAGTGGTAACGCACTGTGCTACTAACTCCAAGGACTAAGCTTCGAATCCGGCTTTAAAAATGATTATTAACGGTTTCACTGCTGCCGTGAATCAGCCCTGTGGATTCCACCTTGCCGTATAAAGGGTATACCCTTAGTTGGGTAAAAATTTAGCTGTTGCACGTGATTCTGACCAAATATTCCTTTTTATATTTTTAGCTTTTAATTATAATTTGATATAATTAATGATTTTTTTTTTTAGGTTCGTGTATTAGACAGAGCTTGGAGCAGTTAGGGGATTGAATTTATAATTTGTTTAAATATTTGTTGACTATTAGACGAGTGCCGAACACTAAGAACTAGGTTTGAAAATGTATAAGAAATAATACTAAACATCATCCAATTAATGAAACATATTTGAAGTTCTAAGGGTGCTCAGTGCCATAGCAAACTATCTGACTTTTAAAAGGATGATAAACCTATAAAAACAATTTAATTTTTAACGACATTCCACATAAAATTAGAGTTGAATTGTGATTAAATGAACTATCGTAAAGATGAGAAATTATTATTCGCAACGAGTTTGGTATATTACATATTTATTAAAAATTGAAAAGAAAATATTGGTACTTTAGGCTGTATGTTATTATTTATAAAATATTAATTCATGTTTTAGTATTTTTAATTATAAACAGAGAGTAATATTAAGGAGAGGCAGCGGATACAAACGATAGTTAAAGTTCTATTTACCTTTAGAAAGATCTATGATTATTGATGATGTATGTAGGTAGTCAAGAAGAATATAGCATTCAGGCCAAATTCGCATACACAGATAAAGTAGTGTGTATAATTAGTTTTAGAAACTACGGTTATAGTTATGATGATATTGATATAAGGCGAAGTAAGTTTTTGTATAAAATAAAAAAAAAAATTGTAAAATTTTGTAAAAGTTTTAAAAATGAGGTATACATGAAAGAGAAAAAAGTTTATTAAAAATGTTCTGCCCAACCCCATTGGATTGCCTCATACTTAAGTATACTTAAGATTAGTAAAAAAAAAAATGTTTTGAAACCTATCACAAAAATAGCCATATTGTAAAAAATTGATTTATAAGCTAGAGATACACGATTGTTTTAAATTGTCTATGTTCTTTTTCCTTTTAATACTTTCATTTTTTTTTAGATTTTTATCATTCTTTTTATATGTATATGTATATAATTTGTATGTGTGTAATATGTATGCAAAATATGTATTTAATTTTTAAAAAAAAAATTCTACTTGAACATGACTCATTTTTTCTCACTATTATCATCTGTTACCATTCATGTGATGGTGGATTAATCCCAGGCAGTCCAAGATTATATTTTTTGAAATTTTCACTACGCTCTTAATATGAACACCGAGTTTGTCTGTGAAGCTTCTTGTTGTGTTTGGTATAATTCTGCGAGCTCCAAAGCAGAGGCCTCTCGCGTTGAGTCTCTTCCCTAAACTCTCCCGGAACTTTTCCAGAAAAGGGATACATTTATCATATACTTCCTTCTTTTTTCTTTCCACTCTATTTACCTGGTCAAAATCATTACTTTCATATATCACTGTGGAATCAAGAATTATTACTGACAAAAAAAATTGCTGATAAAAAACTATGTATTACAATGAATGACGAATTAATAAAAAATGAAATAATAAAGAATGGTTATCGCAGAGTCACTGAAGTAATTACATAATTCAAGACACTACTAACTCTTTATGCAATATAAAATCAATTATGGTCTCGCTTATTCCATTATTGTTGATTATCAATTTCACAATTAATAATAATGGAAATAAGATGACTCTAACAAAAATGGCCGACTCATTACTGCTCATATTACAGTTCTTTGTGCTTACTTTTTTTCCCCTCCATACATCTTCATTAAGGCTACCTTCTCAGTACTCTAACTTATGTAAGAAGACACATCAAAGGACCTGAGCGAGAGAAGAGATTAGAGCGGTGACTCGGCACCCCTGACATTGGACAGGGACCTAGCAAGGCCACTCCTCGCTGGGTTAATGACACACTGATCACCGCAGTTCCACCATCAGTTGGATTTCTGCAAGGTTTTTAGATCTGCCATGGATATGTAAAAACATTAGGTTTAGATTCTTAAAAAGCAGTGCTTATTCAGTAGGTTTCTTCAAAACTAATATCCATATAAGGTCGTTTTGGCCCTTTTATATAAAATCGATAAGTGTTATAAAGAATTAATTCATTGCCAATATTGTTGAACAAAAGTCACCAATAATTTATTAGAAAGGATGTTTTATTGAATTAATACATTTTTGAAAGTTTTAGTTCTCCTAGATCGACTATCGGCCCCAATGCCATGGGAACAGCAATTTCAATGAAAGTTTTTTAGTAATAATAGTCCCAAAAATATAATAGTTCCAGGGTTTCTGCAACCTAAAATCCACTAAAAATATTTTATACTAGCAGACCTGGCAATGAATTGCAATTGCAAGATTTATAGATGTAGATAGGTTAATTGAATAAAATTGAAAGTTTGATATAAATTAATATATTTATTTATTTACTCATTGGATTAATGAGTTCATTAATTCCTTATTATATATATTTAGTTTATTGTGGTAAATAATATTATATAATAAAAATATATGCTAAAATTTGGAAATAACTTCAACACGATTTTCCCAGGATGAAAACTAGGGGAGAGAACAAGCCATAGTCAATGAGGTGGAAAAGTGACATTTTAGCACGAAAAGTAAAATGAAACCAATTAAATACGATACTTTAATAATGAAAATTGTCAGAACATTAATTTAATGAAAATTTTGACCAAATTAATTTAATGAAAATTTTTAGAACATTAATTTAATGAAAATTTTAAGAACATTATACATAATTTTCGCAGTGCTTTATTAGTTTACAATTAGTATTTGCTTGAATAAATTTTTTTTTATTCAATCCAGGGGGGCAGTTGGCCCCTCCTGTCCCCCTGTGGGTACGCCCATCACGACTTAACTAATCTATAGCAAACTCGGCAGTGGTTTAAGGCTCCACAAACTGCACCAAAGGCCACAAACCGGATTTAATTAAACGGATCAGAACCGTAGAAGTAAAATGTAACGTTTGATTAGTTTTCCTTTATTAGAATCCAAAACTGCTAGAAATTCTTAAACCTCAGTTCTTCTCGACTTTCTCAACACTGTATCTGGAGCTGCATTTATAATCTCGTTTTCTCTCCACTTCTTTAAGAAATCATAATATTAATATCTCTGTTGTCTTTTCAATTTGCATATAAATTTATCTTAATATAAATGAGTTATTTATGTTTGATGGGGGGAGGGTGTGAACTGAGTGCTTCTATTAACTGAATATAATTCATGACATTGAACTGAAATATTCGATAATATTTAACATTGATGAAAATTCTTTACTAAACACGTAATTCATTTTCCAGGTGAATCTGCCCAGAAATCAGCTGTACGTGACGAGAGTCTCCGGCCGCTGTTCCATGAGGGACATCCTCCATCAGGCCTGCTCTGAGAAGAACTTGGATCCCAGCAAGTACACCCTCCGCCATCCGAGTGAGTACTTAGTTATATTTTTATTTTAAGTTATTATCTACCTACTAAGGAACCTACTAGTTTTTATCCTTACCATTTCAGATTTTCTGCTAATTTTGAACTGGTTTAGTTGTT
>NW_027107973.1:18739-20683 GCF_000696795.3 Halyomorpha halys | reverse complement strand
TTCTGCCTACAGTATCAACTTCTAACTTCTTACTTCTATTAAAACGATACTGTTATTTCATTTTAAAACTTTTTTTTTTATGTTTCACTTGGTCCCCTTTCTTGAAATATGTAGTTACCTCAGAGTTCTTGATCGGGAATCTTATCGACCTTAACCCCGCCCTGGAATGCTTTCACCGAACCTGCAATCATGGACCAATGTTCCTCTCCTTTCCTTTCAACTTCATCGCCTATCATCCACCGAAGGAGGTCCCTCACAACCACTAATTCATCCTTAGGTTCGCTGGTGAATGGGGAAAGCGACCCGGGCCGCCGCCCTGGCGCACCTAGCTGGTTCGGCTGCTAGGTCCTCTCTCCTAAACCATTTGAACTATTTTGTTATAAGTTGAAAAATTTAAATATATTATGCGATTAGTTATTATGTTAATATGTATGTAGCTGAGTCCAGGTCGTAATTATTCCCAACAAAATCAATTATTTTCAATTTTAATAAATTAATTTACATTTATACAAGTATTTATATTATGCAATTCCACTCGATTAGTTAAAGCGCTAAAAATAGTCGAATATTTAAAATAAATTGGCTACATTACGACATGGAAATAAAATCTAGGATTTCAGACAGTAAACGCATGTTAACGCCAAATTTAATATTATTGAGTGAAAATATCATTTCTAAAACAAAAAAAAAAAAGAAAATGTTTATGAAAATATAATATTAAAAATTATAACGTATGGAGCAGAAACCTGAACCATAAACAGAGATCAAAGGATGAAACTTCTGGCTACAAAAATGTCAAAAGAGACTACTGGCAAAAATCGGCAGGAATATCTTACTGAAATTGAGAAAAATAGAAGTTAAAAAAAAAAATTGGAGGAGATTGAGAAAAACGTATGGAGAATGTTCACATTTGCTCTTACCCCAAGACGACAAATATAATGTGTAAGTTCAGACCTTAGTTATTTGAAAATACGATTACTATAAATACTTATATATAGTGTCTACATATATTTTATGGTTAAAAAATTGGAAACAAATCCAACTTGGATTGATTACGCGCATTTGTTTTAATAACAATTATTAACTCTACTCGCTATCGAAATCAGAAAGGAAAGTATCATCTATATACAAAAAATAACATATGCCTTAGTTTTTTAAAGGGGAGGCATCAAAGTTATTAATTTAATAAAAAATTTTTTTTTCAAGAAAATATTGTAATAAGTAATAAAGAACTGTTATAATTATATATGATTTTCTTAAAATTTTGGTTCATTTGCCTTTTCCGTGTTGAAATGTCACAATGTAAACGACTATGGATTGCTCCCCCTTCTAGTTTTGATCCTGGGTATGCCCTTGTGACCAATAATTATTTTTTTAGAAAGAATGGTTAAGTTCGGAATAAATACTGTTGTTTCTAAATCGAACAAAAAAAAAAACAACAACATCTTATTGAACTGCAATAGAAGAAACAACACAGTTTTCTTTAGAATGTTATAGCTCACAAATGGAATCTGTCACGTAATATAAAAATAGCAAAAAGTACAAACAAAGGATAAGCTTACTGGTGTTTCGGATTGCGGTGATAAACCGCAAACATCCTTGTTCAGAAAACGTTTTATTTTCAAGTCAATTATCGGTGACTTATGGTTGGAAGAAATAGGGACGTACAGATTTTCTCAACAGAAAAAAAATTATAAGCCAATGGTTAGAAAACTCCTTTTTGGGCAAACCACTTTATTCTACTACGTACTACTAGTACGGCCCTGTTTCATAATGAAAAATATTAGTTCATAAATACTGGTTATAAATTACAAGTACTATCTTGAAGATAGTTGACTGTATGAAGGAGATTGACCTTAGTTGACATCGGAACGTTATTCTTATCAGCCCTGCAAAAGGGGTATTCAAGATGTGTTAAATGTAAAATGTTTTATCACGTTAAAT
>NW_027107973.1:14768-17764 GCF_000696795.3 Halyomorpha halys | reverse complement strand
AGTTTTATTTGACCGCACCCGGACCATATTCCATTCATTTATATTTTTTGTTTCATAATATGGGTGACTATTACTGATATTGTAGGAGTTAAAAAGAATAAGTCAACAAAATTATACTAAATAAAAATTGCAACGTTAATAGTATAAAAATATTAACAGTGGAACGTTTATGATTCAAATATTTTTAAAGTAATGAATTTATAAAAATTGAAGGGTTTGTTACATAAAAGACTAGACCTCCTATTTTTAATTGTTTTCGAAAACTGCAACTTTTGAAAATTCCAAGTTATTTAAAAAAAATCATTTGTAATCCAATTTCGTACAATTTTTTCTACATATAAAAACAAATATTTACAATCAAAAATGCAACTTTCAGCTGATTTAACATGTTTCATTTTTGTCATCTAAAGTTTTTTTTTATCTACTTCCACGGAACAATTTATTGGAAATATATATAAAAATTTACTACTTTTAGATCATTTATATTGCTTTGTATAAAAAATTAAATGTAATAATTATGTGTGTTTATTTTATTGTTACTTAAATTTAATTATCTTTGTCTTAATAAATTATTATTTGATCAGTTTTATTTTACTATATTCTTGGTATAAATTCATATTTTTATTTATACAAATCATGATAGTATTTTCTTTATTTATATTTTTTTTTATCATTTTTTTGATTTAATTTTTTATTTCTTTTAATTCAGTGAGTACTTTGTTATCATTTTTTTTCCTTTTTCTTCTTTTGTCTTTTATTATTCTATTTCTTTATATATTGTATGAATATATTTTTGAACATTTATACTTAATTGTATTAATTTGTGGGAGATTGTATTAATTTTCTTCAATGAATCAAAAATTTTATTTTTGTTATATAATTATATTTATAACAACTAAGGAGACAACAGAACGAATGATATGAGCTACAAATTTTTGATTCAAAACAATAGAATAACAATAATAAAACACTGTACTTACATATAAGCCCAACTCCTCCAGCTTTCACCTTTTATCTGCAAATCCTATCGTTCAGATCCTTGTTATATTTTCCTTATTGATTTTAAATAAAAATATTTTCTGAATATGCTTCATTTTAACAAACTATTATACTTTATAGGAAGGTACCCGAGCAGTATGCAACTAAATGAATCCTTAAGATTTATGCTATAAAATTACTTTATCATTAATATCATTCCGTAATAGTATAGAAGGCCCATGCATTCAATCAAGCTCATCAAATAAAGAAATGCAAGTAATTAGTTTCTATCTCAATTAATTAGTTAATAAATAAAGTAATGAGATAAAGTATTTTTTAATTGTTTTTCGCTCTTGAATTCTAAACTGCGCATCCTGACAAATTACTTATAACTAATGAAACATCATTAAATTCTGCGCCAAATGAGAGGTATAATTTATTAATTCGGCAAAGTCGAATATCGTAAACCATGAAAAGAATTTTGTTTTCAAATTTTGTCAAAAACTGTGTTATTGTATTATGGAGTCCAAAAATGAAACGGAAACGCATTTATAACAGTTCTAAAATATACTAAGCAGTGAATTAGTTTAAAGAATTACGATTATTTAGGACTAGTTTGGTCTGGCGCCTTAATATCCTAAACGGTGGATCCTAGTGGAATAAATTTTAAATACTAAATTATAGAAAATTTAATTAGTTGTTTTAAACGAATACCATAGTTTAACAATTCCATCAAATGGTATGGTAGTTAACTACCTGTTGTGGTTTGCATATGGACTAAATATATGTATATGTAATATTAGCATTACAACCCTAAAAAATCAGTTTTTAAAATTATTTGCAGATGTATGTTCTTGTGAGATGGATTTTATGCTTCGGGCTTGAGTATCATTAACTTTCATTTGTTCCGTCAACTTTTTTTTTTTATGGATATTAATTAAAACTAGGCTATTTCTGGTCGTCATTATCTGTGAGAAATGCAATGGAGCGAACACCTGACGTTGGTAGGCCGTGAAGGCCGAACGGGTAACACTAATACACCCATCGCCCTCACAAGTGTTCCTCATGAACAAATATTTTCCCCACCTTGGCGTTCTTGATCTAGCTCTCATCAGTTCATTCAGGTCGTTGTGATAGTTGCCTGTTTGTGTACCACATTATTGGGAACTGCATGTTTAATCCGAGTGTTACGTTTCCTTGATATAGCGCAGTGCACCATGCGTTTGATGCTGCGACGTCATATTCATCTTACGTAAGTAACAAGTGACATAAAAAAACCTTATGTTGTAATAAGATTCAAATTACCAGCGTGTAATGAATATATTCATTATGTATCATTAACCATTGTATTTGTTAGAAATTTTTTTTTATTGATAAGTATTACAATCAGCCACAACCTGGAGCACTAAGTAATATTGCTAAATTATCAAATTTATACAAAAATAAAAATAAAATTATGTATAAATAAGTAAAAATAATAAAATCTTTGCGTTAAATTACATCTAAACTTATCGTTTTTAGATCTTATATCATTCGATTCAATTTAAACTTATAAGTGGACTCTGGGCTTGACTTAATCGGTACACAGTACTTCCAAAGGGCATCCTTCCCTGTCAGACCCACCCCACTAAGACCCCCAGGAAGCGATGATCCTATATCACTTTTGAAATAATCACTTAAAACGGGAAGAGGAGGCTTTGGGAAAACGGTATGAATTTATGTATATTATGTATAAAGATAAATATAACAATAAAATGAAAGCGCTTATCAATATTACACTAATATGTACAATATATACACTCTCTAGATTAAGGATTCACGAGTCCTTGGAGTAAGTGCAATAAAACCGCAGTTTTTTACTATTGAGTATTTAAACCTTAGAAAATCTAATTTAAAAAATAATCTTCGATCTGTATCTTCATATTCATTGCTTCAGTTTTCTGTTTACAATTATTTATATATGTATGTATTGCTATGTATCTATGGAGATTTAATAGGGATGCCAGGATAATCGCTGA
>NW_027107973.1:11964-13148 GCF_000696795.3 Halyomorpha halys | reverse complement strand
ATTTAGTGTTGGTGATTTCGTGATGTATCATTTAAATTGTCATTATTAATAACTTACATTTTTTAGAACTGTCTAATTAAATTTTAACTTTTATTCATATAGTGACTGGTAAATTTGGAGGTATAGTTGTCAGTTTAACTATTTTTATTGGAGTTTATTCTTGGACGTTACTATAACAATCTTTTTTGGAAGGAGGAGGCAACATTTAATATTTCCTTACAATTTTGATTGGATTTCCTACATATGCTTTATCCCAAAATAGTTCAAGATATAACATTGTGCAGCTATCTGACTGCCTTGGTATCATGTATATGTAGATGTTGATGTGAGATGTGCTTTGGTTTTTTTTTTCTTTTCAAATCATCATTTTCTGTTCTGATGAGTCCTTGGTTTGGCCAAACGTTGATTGTTTAGTTTATTTATTTGTTTATTTTTTTTTTAGAGGTTTGAAGTATTATCCTTTGGCCTTCTCGTGATATACCTGAATTAAGGCTTGTATCTTTTATTTTTTTTCATTGTTGATTAATTATATGTTTAATATACATTACTTTTACATGTTTCCTTTATTTAGTATAACTAGAATTATTTCATTAATAATAAAAATAAATCTTATATATTCCTTATATTTAATTTAACAAAATTTACTGCTAATACTTTCTTATTTGATTACAAGATATTGTAACATGTTCTTAGCGCTAAAATAAGCTCATAAGATGTTTGATAATTCGTGCGTCCTTCAACATCAACACTTATACAACTAATACAATCGTGAGCATCTTTTCCATGACGACATTGAATATTCGATGAATAACTCTTAATTAAAGCAGTTTAAACAACAAATTATTATGTCAAGTGTGTTTGTTTTTTTGTATCAAGGCTACTCTTGATCACTTGAAATTTAAACATTCAATTACAATTATGCATATTTAGTCTGTCCATAAATGGTCCTTTAAAATAAAAAATGTATTATTAATATTAAAATTTATTTGTTATAATCAATCTATTTTATCCTAATGCGTATTGCAATTAAATCTTTAGTATAAATTATTAATGTACATTCTGTTACATATTTTGTTATCATATTATCAAACATATAATATTAATTTTATACTTGAAGAAGTTTGTCGGGGGGTGCGGTCAGCAAAGAACAACATAAATAAACAAAACCATATTTATTTATTAAA
>NW_027107973.1:9264-11817 GCF_000696795.3 Halyomorpha halys | reverse complement strand
TGTTCCAGTTTTATTGAAATATCTCTTCCTGTGGAGTTATGTAGTTACTAGGGGGTTGTAAAGTAGGATTAAACTACCCCCCTGTCAAAAATAAAACTATAACTAAATTGTTGTGGATAAAATTTGTATTTGTTCATTAACTTTCAAAAACTAAAAATTGTAACCATGACGATCCAGTCGTAGTTTTATTCATAACTAATTTTTACCCAACTCTGGTTTGAAATTAGCAAATGGATTCAGAATGGTATTAGGGAAGTGCCTTTTTGGCGACTTTTGTGCGCTAATGAAATAATTAAATCAGTTGTCATCTGGTTATTAAATAAACTTACCAAGTGGCTCTGACTTGACCATTTTTTATTTTCTAATTTGCATTATTTTCCTGTTGTAATAAACTTTTTCATCGAATTTAGTTATGTAATCAGAAGGGTAAATAAATAAAAATAAATAATAATCACGATATTTTGATGTTGTTATAATAATAATCACAATATTTTACTATTTAATAATAATAATCAGGAAATTGGCAATAAAACCCTCAAAAATCCATACATATTATTTTTATTTTATTTATTTAAAATCAGTGTATGTGATATTGTACTTTTAATGATATTTCTAATTTCCATCCCCTTAGCTGGAAATAAGTTGGTACTAATGTATTTGTTATTTCAATAACGTGTTATCGGTTTTTCCCTGTTGCGTCATTGATGACTTCTTAATCGCGTCTCTTAAGAATTATGTTCCGTATTATATTATTATCTTAATTCTCAGAGGATAGTCATGTCTCTTATGAGTCAAGTAGGTGAGCAATTATTGTGACGTTTCCATGAAAAATGCGAATCCTATTATTTTGACAACCAGCGAATTAAAAAAAAATTTTTTTTTGTTATTGTAGGTGTCTTAGTTTTTGTATAATTGAGGTTTTACCTTCGGGAACACCTAAAAAAGATAAAATATGTCGGTTTACATACATGGCTAACCGTATGTTGTTGGTCTCAACACTTATTATTTAAAGTTAAAAAAAAGTAGTATTAGAAAAATAATTTTTTGTTCTTACTAATTTATTGTTTAAATATATCTTAAATGAAATTTAGCATCTCTTTTTTTTACTAGATTGGTTTTTTGTGATATAAGCAGTAAGAACAATTGATTTTAAAATAAAAAAAAAATAGGCGACAAAATGCTATAATAAAATTTGTTTCCCAATCTATACTGGTTTCTTTCGGCCTATAATAAAATTAACTTAATTTTCTCATTCAAACTAGAGATTATTTCTACATTCGATTCTTAAGATATTTCAGAGATTTGAATAATCAACAAAGTGATGGACAAGAAAAGGTTTAAACATTTTTCTTAGTCAGGTCATTCTCCTATAAAATTTATTAATTTCGTCATATTTTATTTTTACAATGTTATGCCTCTTTGTTCCAGAACAACTGGACAAGCCCCTGTGTGATGAACTAAGCATAGCTGAGTACGGGCACAACCAGGTCACCATGCTGTCTATCAAAAACCTGCCCACTGCGGTCTTGACTGAGGACATTTTGCAAATGAACAAGTACAAAGCGGTAAGTTTAATTGAATTATTTTTAATAAGTAACTTAATTCAATACCGCGTATGCACTTTCTCAAAAAGGTATTAGTCAACCAATAATAAGATATATATGTATGATTGACCTATGTTAATTAGAAGATGGTTAGGGCTGCGGTCTAGAAGGAAGAAAAATGGAAATTCGGTCATTTGAGGTCTCTGTTTACACTCCCACCTTCCAGCCCTAGTAAAGAGGTCGAAACCTCGACAAAAAATAAATAAATAGTTATTACTATTTTCTTCCTTCATGACCGCAGCTGTGACCATTTTCAAAATAATTAATTTTAATTTGAGTTTATTTTTCTATTTTATGATATTTTTTTTCCTAATTATTTTTCCTTCCTTTCTATAAAATGAAATATGAGTTAGTTACACTTTTGATTATTAGGTTGCTGTGGAGGCAATAATTCAATTTATAAGTTACAAAATACTAAAATGGAAATAAAAATAATGACTAACAGAACTTATGAAGTGAATAATTATCATACAAATTCACAATTAATAACTTAATATTTATGAGCTAATGAATTCGTAATAAGTATGGGGAGTGAACTTGGTTAACAATAAGAATATAAAATATAAAAAATAATAAAATAGGTAATGAATTTAATATTATACAGCACATAATAATGTATACAATATATAACATAATTTCTAATATAAAAAATCCCTCCATAAAAAAAAAGTCATTAAAACTAAAGAGCATCTAAAGGATATAATAAAACAAACCGAGGTAAGAATACGACAAAAATTAAGATCTAAATAAATAATATATATTATTAAACACACATACACACGTATATGTAGCTAATTTTAATCATAATATAATGAATTGAAATAATTAAATAGAGTTAAGAAAAACTACAGGTAGATTTTTAAATGTAATGATTTTAAATTTTATAAATGATTTTTAAATATAATGAATTGAAATAATTAAATAGAGTTAAGAAAAACTACAGGTAGAT
>NW_027107973.1:0-8353 GCF_000696795.3 Halyomorpha halys | reverse complement strand
ACCAAATTTACACTTTATTATTCACAAAATGGTAAAGTTATCAATCATTAACAATTCACAATTTTGTCAATACTAAAGTTTGAATTTAGTTCAAAAACAAGTAGATTACAAAAAATATCTTACTTGCAATATTGTATTTTTTGCTTTCTAATTCCCTCGCATAAAATTGTATGACGGTGAACTCATTGGCATTCTTGAATCTGTAATTAAACTAAACGCATTGCAGTTATGCACTCAACCTTTCTCCATCAAGTGTTTTTATTTTCCGTTACTTTTTATTAGATTTTTTTTTAACCCTATCGCTCAAAGATTCTTTACAGTTGAATTAGGTTCTAATTGGTTCCTACTAACCATTGCGAATTATTTTTATAGGGTATCAAAAACCCGTTATTTGCTACATAGTTCGATATCTGTTATCAGATATATTTTTTTTTTGAGAGGGCATTGAACTCCTACTGATCTATTATAAGTTATAGTTATTTTTAGGTTCCTGATAGACCTAATACAGTTTTTGATTGGCCTGTTTTGAATTCTTACTATTCCTAGGTCTTTGGCCCGAAGATATTATCGTATCTTAGATATGAAGAAACGTTTTGTTTCATAATTTTAAACATAGACGGTATCTAAATTGATTTTTCTTTTATTTTTAGTAGTTATCAGTAAATCTGATTGCCACTTATTACTTTGTCATTTACACAATTAATCATACAATTGAGAGCCTCAAAACATTTCAAATTTGAAACAGGCATCCGTCATAATCGAGAGTGGAAAAATCTCTCACAAAAACTACTGTCTTAGAATGGACTCTTTTCAATCAATCATAGTATAAAAAACCTTCAACTTTTTTTTTTTAACATTTTAGGAACACCTGTCATAAAGTTAATATGAATCCGTGGATGTACCTCTCTGTGAAAAATGAAGGAGTTGATGATTGGTATATTTTCAATTAAAAATTAAATAAGGTGTAAATCAATTGCAATCAAATTTTGAAAGAAAGGTGTAGTTTTTTAGTCCAAAAACGTTTATGAAATTAGATCCTATGGACCCGTTTCAATATACCCACCGAAAAAACTCATATCTAGTGAAATTTTGAACTTTAACCTCAATTATCTGAAGTACGGATGAGTTGAATAAACATTCACAAAAATAACAAAATTTTAAATTTTAAAATTCAATTTTCTATTACTTCGCAGCCTTTATTAAAAAATCGATTGAAAAACTACTCAGATTTGTAATTTTGAAGTTCCAAAAACACGGCCTTTTCGATAAAATTCTTTTTCCGATAACAATGCTTAAAAACAATCCTGTTGTTTTTTTTTAAACTTTGAATTCACATTTCTGTCATGGATGACCTTACTCGGCATTTTTAAATGGATATGTTGACAATTATTTTAAAACGATTTTTATTATATGTTATGTATTGAAAAATATTTATTTAGATTATTATGTAAAATATTTTAGTTTACCTCCTTGTGATTCCTAATCAGTCCCCAATAGTCACGGAACTAATTAACCTGCGTGACAAATATTGATATTGTCACTCCTGGATAGTTCACCACGCCAACATACGTGAAACATGATAAATCAAATCAATGTTGATTAATTGAAATGGGCTCATCTCATTCCCTTTACATCTGCAAGATCTACAAATTTTCAATCATCAAAATATATCTTTCAGCACAAATTTTCATATTTTTATAATATAACATTAATTTACTCCAGTTTGGTTCGTATATAATAAAAGAAATCTACCCTTCCTCACAATTTCTATATTTTTTCTTTCCAGCTGCTACAAGTTTTGGAAAATAAGGTTCAATAAACAAAAATATCGGGTCAAATTTTCAATGGATTTACACTAATCAAAGCCTCCGGAAAAAAAAAATCGGCCATTATTCTGTAATATTATAACGAACTTGTGGTCTGTTTTATTTTTTTATATTAATTTGTTTTGTAGGGGTTTGTCTCATAATGCTTGTATGAACCAAATCTTGCTTCTTATGCATAATAGCCCATAATATATTTTGCAGTATACAGCAATGCCAAAACTGATCTAGAGAATCGATGATACTCTAAGTCTTATTCTTAAAACCCTTTAATTTTGAAACATATAAATCTCAAAGAAAGAACGGGAAAAAAGTTATGGTGAAAAATAAATTTTATGTGCGCCTAAAACAATAAGCATAATAATAATATATGCCAAATCCTATAGAAGCATTAGAAAAAAAATTCAATTCTTCACAAAATAAGAAAAAGAAAAGTTGTACACTGAGATGTCTTAGCAAAAATATTGAATTGTTTCCTGTATTTAACTCGGGTTCCCTTGAAAACCTTTTCACATTAGGTCTATATTTTTTCGGATATTTCGAAAGCTATAGTAAATCGGATTGTTCAAAAGCTATAGTAAATCCTCCAAAACATATTAAATGATCGTTTGATAGATAATTATATATTTAATATTTATAAAGATTACGGTTAGTAAACGTTGGTCAATCAAATCAACTACTTGGTTGAACTCAAAATGGTGTAAATGAACAGGCTAGATATTTTTCGTTTATGTATTGCTTATTTTTAAATTATTACATGACACCGATGTATTCCACTTTTTAGTTTAGTTAAAATGTTTTTTCTCATTATATTCTCTGGTTTTTACTTTTTATGACTAAAATTCTCTTTTATATGTAGTTTTGAATTTTAAGATAGCATGTTATATCATCATTATTTTTATTAATTTCTAATTAATCACTACTTTGTGTGGGTCTCATGTTTTAAATATTATACCGTTACATTATCTTGAAACCAAAATTTATTTGTGAATTAACTTTTTCCATCCTTGTTGTACTTAGCTACAATTAGATATAAGTAGACTAAATTAAGTATTTTTTAAATAAATACATTTTTTATCCATTTTAGTCTCAAAACATTTTTTATTTATTTGTAAGTCCGACGTTTCGGCCAATTCGGCCATTCTCAAGGACAGTCTTAATACAATTTTAGAACTAAATCATTTAAAAAACAACTTCATGCAGGCTTTTCTGCCCAGGTCATTTATATCAGTCCACAAATTACCCTAATTACTCAAATGTTCAAATTAAATTTAAAATATCTATCATAGTCAACATTCGTTAAAATTTATCACAACAATGTGTGAGGAATGTTTTGATTATTTTTTATAAAGAAAGTTGACTGTGATAAAATTAATTTGGGTAATTTGTGCATGAAGTTGTTTTTAAAATAATTTTGTTCTAAAATTGTATTATGATTGTACTTGAGGATGGCCGAACTGGCCCAAAACGTCGGAGTTATAAAAAAATAAAAAATGTTTTAAGACCAAAATGGATAAAAAAATTATTTACTTAAACAATATTAATCAGTCTCGAAAATGTGTCAAGATTATAAGTATTTTTTTACATTTTACATTTCTTAAAAAAAAAATATTACACTAATTTACGAAATCCTTGTCTCTCTCCAGTTTTGACTCCTCGTTGTTTTGATGTTTTAAGTCTTGATATTGATGTCCCATGAAGTGTGTTTTTTATTATTTAATATCCAAAATGTTTTATTGCGTGGCAGTTGATAAAGAAAATGTAGTCTCGTGTGAGCAAACAGTTTAGGCGGTTAGAGGTACAGCTTTTTTTTATTAAGTTATCCCAGAGCCAATCAAAATTTCCTAAAGATTTGGTGGTTGCTATTGTAACTAAGTACTTTTCCAAAAAAAAAGATTTTTACAGAAAATTTAAGATTTTTTGATTTTTATAGTAAATTTTGTATTGAATAATTTCTTCTTTCTAACAAGTGTCAATCTGAATGTATCTTATGCCTGTTATATAATATTATGACAAACCTGATAAATATCAAGATAAAAATGAGTATGAGAAATATTAAAAGTATTCCCTTTTATGTCTAAACTATTGTTTCTTAATCAAAATGATCGTCCATTGTGTTTTTTTTTATTTGTGTACATTGGTAAATTCTTAAGTTATCTCTATTGTTATCTCTGAAGAGGTCTCGCCGTTTAGTATTCGGTTCCAGTTCTAATGAGACCTCTGATAAGAAAACATCTTCCATCTTCCTTACCTGCCCGATATGATTTCTAAGTTGGGGAGGTGGTTACTAAAGCGGAATCTGTCTTTTCAGCAAAGTGATAGTGGTTCGGGCAGTGCTGCAAGCTCCGTCTCTCCCGTCGTGCCAGTCCAGCCTTCGAAACCGGTGAGGAAGAGGAGGCCAGCACCCAAACCTCCTGTGCAACAGCGAAAAGAGCAATCTCAGAAGCAGCAGGTATGTAGTTTTAATTATACAGTTAAATTATATTAATTAAATCGAAATATATTTGGGTCTGTTGTCATACTTTTGCCATATATTTTTAAATATTATATCTATTGGATTAAACAAAAAAAAATATTTTGGCGCCCAACTGCTAAATTCATCCAAAATAAAATATATCTGTTAAATTATTTGCAACGAACATTTTATCAATTAATTGTCAAAATTAAAACCTGTATAATCGCTTTATTATTATTTATGAAAGGTATTTTTTTTTTTACTTGGTACTACCGATCAGTTTAAACATAAAATAACAGTATAACCATAAAATTGAATATCGTTATTAATGCTGATTTCATCTAATCAACCTTTACAGTTAATGTCGAGTTTTTATTTTTTATTTTATTAATTTACTTTAATTAAATCTCGTTTCCTTTTTTTTTTTTTTAGTTCTTAGATTAAATATGTGTTTTCAATTTATTTTCGATCTTTAATTGCCTATCAGTTCGATTCATTTTTATCTAATCTTTATAAACGTATTAAAAACAAAAGAAAAGGTATTAAATTTTATATGCTGTTTTATCACAAGGAACGCAAGTAATAATGATATTTTTTGAGGTTTTCTATTATTTTATTAAGCATTCCTCATTCATAGGGTTCCTTTTCAAAATCAAATGATTTTTAAAAATTATAATATATTTAATTTTTCTATTAAATTCTATTTGGGGTTTGAAAGGAAGGAATATACACTTTCAAATTTATTAACAAAACCCCTAATGTTCTTTTGAAAAAAAAAAACTAAATGATTAATAGTAGGTGTCAGATCTGTGACGTCTCTAAAGCTGAAACCTTCCGCTCTGTTTACGAATAACTTTGGCGCGCATTAAATTCTAACTTCTTTGGTTTGCATGGATTAGATAAGAGAAATAGAGTATATAAAATATAAAATCCATGTCACACAAGAGAATTAGTGAATTTAACGAAGATATAATATGTTCGCAGAGAACATCTGCACTAATTTGTACTAAGCGTATGTGACATGGAAGTCTTTGTTATCCAAAATCCAACTAAATAAGATTGAAATCATATGATTTGAGGGGGTTTTGGAAAGAAATAATATCGCTGCTCGGGAAGAATAACGATGCCATTATTATTAGTCATGGTTCTTCCGGACCAGCGATATGATGTTCATTAATGAGGGTCAAGTTGCTTTTTTTTTTTTCTTGAATCTATGTTAAGATTATTCTATTATTCTGGGAATTCCCGAGCTAGGTACACTGGAGAATGTTATAAAATCAACAATACCCTCAAAATAAGCTATGTTTATGAGCGGAGAATTTCAAGACAAAATTTGAGATTTTATAAAATACCCTGTCTTTTTTTAAACGCTTACTCAAAAGTAGTTACAAATTTAAATTGTTCCACGCATGGAATTGAGCAATAAGATAAAATTGGTTTGAATACTTACTTTAACAATAATAGAGGATGTTGATGCAGGCTGTTTGGCAAACTGATAATCAACTCCCTCACAACCATTCTACTCCTATGCAAGTGTTTTGTACATTATTGACGAATTTTCCTACATTTTTCTTGAAACTGAATTCTCCGTATTTCGCCAAATCCGTCGTTTGTCACCCCACAACCATTTGGGGATTAGCGTACACCTCAATACTGCAATCATACTAGATCGATATCATATACTAACACTTAGTGTGCTAAGTTTCTTCACGAATTGACTGATAAGAGAATATTTTTTCAGACTTGATATAATCCATTATAATATCTTAGTAGTCCAACATGGTATTGCTAAAAAAGCAGTTGCTATCTTTGACCTCTACGAATTTCAACGTCTACCATTTAGACTGCATCACGCCGGTCAAATGTTTCAGTGTTCTTTGCATTCTACCTTACAAGATATTCCCTTCACCCTTTCTTTTCAAGATGAAATGTTGGTAACGTCGAAGGATGAGGTCTCCTGTTGCACCCATTTACGTTAACTTCGGGTACTTTCGAATGATGGAGGATCAACAGTACCCGGTATACGTTGACCAATGACTATATCTCTGAATCTTAACACCTGATCATATCTTAGAATTCACTACGAACATCGGGTTTCTATCTGAAAGGGGAGCTGTAGTTCTCTAGGTATACTCTCACATTGCTGTCTCTAGTTACACCTGACAATACTGAGTATCACTTATCATAATAAACTCCATTGTAAGAGGACTAGAATTACAGAAAGATACAATAATGATTTCTGACCTTAACTCGAAGAAAACCTTTTACAGAAGCATGCAGAATGTTTTAGTTCCCAATGTTGGTTCATCTTCATCATTCTACCACCCACAATCATGTGGCAGGGTGGAGCACTTTCAGGGATCACTCCACTATGGTCATTATACAAAGCCAAAGTCATTGTCAAACCGGTCTTCAACATATTCGGTATTGCTCCTCGGACTACGAACAAATTTTAAGGAAGACATATGCATAACACCTTAGTTGGTTTTTGATCAGTACCAGGAGGCTTACTTGAAGAATTATGTGCAACGCCTTCACTCCAGGATATAAAAGCTCAATTCATGTCTTATGTGGCAACACTGTTTTATTTGGCTAAATTTCGTTAGTTATCAAATATTTACTAATTTTGTTACGTATTTGATTCATTTAAGTATATATTATTAGTTATGAATTGTTGGAGTGATTAATATTATTAATTATTAATACAAAATGAAAATAAACACAACTGTTGCTAGTTTTTGGAGTTTTAATTTTTAACTGTGTACCTCAAAATAAAGTTTATAAAGAAGTAAGAACTAATTCCCATTTCTAAAAAAACACATTTTCTGCTTGGTAATTATAATTTATTTATCTGTTCTTAAATATTTCATCAATTTCAAAATCATAAGTTTTTAAATAAAAATTTTTATTAATTGTTTTAGAGTGAAACCATCATTTGCCATTCTCGGACATCTTCTGATAGCAGTGGCTACCATGAAGCATCCGTGCTTAGTGAAAGTCCAGATTCCAACAACAGGTAATTTCTTTGTTGTACCTTAACATTATGAATTATTCTTTTTTCTTTGTTTATTTTTATTAAATACTGTTTGATCTTAATTTACAGCAGCTTACCAGATTCCCTCCCAAGAAGAAGTAAACTTCCTGCTGCCGAGACAAATAGTAGCAGAGAAACCAACAAATTATCTCGGTCACTGTCAAACCTCCATCAGGCTTCGACTTCTGCACCTGCTAAATCAAACCTCAAACCTGCGCAGAGTGTTTCCTGTCTTGCTCCTAGTATGCTCACAATTGTTAATTTTATTATTATTTAAAAACTTGTAATTTTTAAAGTTTATAAATACCTAGTAATGTGTTGCTTTTTTTTTTTTTAATTGAAATTTATATTTTGTTTCTCTTTAATTTCTTCTCTTTTATATTCAAAAATACTTCTCATAACACAATCTGTTTTTATTCCAAAATTTTTTCCATATTCAAATGAATAAATCATTGGACTACGCAAAAACATACACTTCATATTATTTAACAAATTTATAAATGTTAGTTCAGTTTAAAAGGATTTGTTTTCATTTACTAAAGATCTGAATTTAGTCATGAACATTTATAGTTTAATATAGTTCATGACGAGATTTATTTTATAGACCTATAAATAAATGAAAAGATATGTAGAAAATACAATATGAAAATGTTTGATTGTTAATTTCAAACCATTCTATTGTATATTGAAAGGAAACATAATTGTTAGCTATGCAGCAGATATAATTGTTTATTGTATAATAGAATCCCCAATATTTCTAATTTTAACTTATATACACTCCCATTACTATGGGAGTGTATATATCTATTACTATGGGAGTGTATCAGTCTACTGACTGACAGTACAAACTTTTTACTTAAATTTAATATTTTTAAATAATATGTTTTATTTGAAGATCCTATGCTGTTAGTTCCATTTTGTTCATTATACTTCAATACCTATGTTGATTTTGACTTACCACCAATATCCATTTCTCCTGTCAATCTATTTTAATTATTAAAACTAGTGAGCTAATAAGGTCTTTAAATAGATTCTTAAACC
>NW_027107972.1:0-1237 GCF_000696795.3 Halyomorpha halys | reverse complement strand
CAGTATAAAAAACAACAGAGAGCGGATTTGTTTTGTTTTTTATATCATATGTCACATAGTCGATTACCGATCATATGTTGGCCGCAACAATACGAATTTTTTTTTTTAATATTT
The DNA here is from genome assembly GCF_000696795.3 of Halyomorpha halys. Classification (NCBI taxonomy): domain Eukaryota; kingdom Metazoa; phylum Arthropoda; class Insecta; order Hemiptera; family Pentatomidae; genus Halyomorpha; species Halyomorpha halys. Next base: position 1,123 of record NW_027107972.1, on the reverse strand, counting down.
ATTTATAATCCAACGGGCAGCAAACGCATCCGGATCTTGTTCTCAGTCATCCGAGACTGGAAGATAAATTAAGTCTTAAGTTACACCAGGCTCCGGGGTCTTCTGGTCATAGCATCCTCTTACCTGAGATTAAAGCAACCAAATTGGATAGAAAGCAAAGAGAACCATGCTTTCAAAGAAAAAAAAAAAGAAGCCAAATGGGAGGATTACAAATGATGTGGAAATCACTTAACAATTACTCAACGGTAGTTGCAATATACAAGGACCAAATAATCAAATATCCCATAAAATTTCTACCAAGATGTAAAATTAAAAAGTGTACCCCTACCTGGACACATGAACTTGAAAAACTGAAGGTGGAAAGAGAGGTTTGGAGGACAGCAAAAGCAAGTGGTTCCCAAATAAAGAAATTATCAGAAGGACATTTCACAAAAATTTACAAAGAATAGAAAGATGAATTTAATCTCAAGCTGCTAATGAAAGTCATGTGATTTTTAACACTTTATACTCTCAACCCTGTGAAGCAGATGTGGCCAAATATTAGCTATAGTTTAAACTAATAGCTAAAATCGCCATGGCAACGACCCTTATTCATGAATGAACCATTGATAAATAAATATCGTATCCATGACGATGTTAGCTATTAGTTTCAATTATAGCTAATTTTCGCCCAACTCTGCCCTCTGAGGGGACATGAAAGTATATTAGCCATTGCGGAGAATGAGCAACGCTTTCGAAAATGAATAAAATACAGATGGCAATTTATTTGGAATGAAAGCCCAAGGAATAAATTAAAAATTATTAAAAAAAGACATCAAACCCCAGGGTACCTCCAGACTAGGCTTAGAATAGATCAAACGAGACTTCCTCACTCCCATCTTTTCTCAAAACGAGCGCCCAAAAATATAAATATTGTAACAAAAACTTGACAATTTGGAATACCTTCAAGAAATATATATGTTTAACGTCGCATCTCAAAAGCTTGGTTGGGATAGAGCCCAAATATTTAAAAAAAAAACCCTTAGAGCCGATAATAAAACGGTAGAATTGGTGTTTCAGTTTTTAAAATCAGAAGATTTGCTGTTACAACTATAACTTCAAACAAACAAAGAAAATATATATA
>NW_027107971.1:0-5004 GCF_000696795.3 Halyomorpha halys | reverse complement strand
GGATTGTTAAGGATGAAAGATTAAGAATTAATGGGTTAGGATGGTTAAGGAGTTTGAAAATCTTTAAAAATTTTAACTGTTCTTACAGAATCAGATTCTTTCTCTCAATCATTAGAATTCTCATTCTCATCACGCAATTGATTCAGACTCTGTTTTTAAAAATTAATTAACACTTAGAAAATATGATTTTCAATTCAGTTCTAAATGCGCCTCTGACAATACATGCACTCTGAAATAATTGTTCCAATATAAAATTATTTTGTTACAATAATTAATATCTTCACTTTGTTATTATTTATCTTATCTACATTTTAACATCTTTACTTTAACATTTTAAAGTTATTATTTTTACTTTAACATTATTTTACACAATCTTGCTTTAAAACGTAACGTGTTTGTTAAACACCCATATCCATTTTTTCCCTTTTTTTCTTGATCTTTATTTTATTCTTATTTCACTTATTTTCAGTCTTTACTGCCACTATGATTTTATATACTTTCTTAGTTATTATTTACTTGTTACTTATTTACTATTTCTTAGTTATTGTGTAATACCTTTTTTTAATTCTTGTTTATTTACTTTGTTCATTTTTATATAAATTTTCACATATTTTAAATCGTATTTAGTTTACTTTTATTTCATGCTATCTATTCTTTGTAGCATTGTTATAATTGTTTGTATCTTTTTTAGCCTCAAGGAGCCCAGAAAAGTGGGACGAAACTTTGGCACACATTAAATAGTTTAGTATTTTTTTTTTTTTTTACCGCTTTTCCTTTTATAAAAAAAATAGTTGTTAGAGATGATGGAAATAAAAAGTCAATAAATATATTTAAATAGTTATAGATATGCTGTTCTATATCTGAAATATAGATTGGCCAAGTAGAGTCTGATTGGTGCAATTTGGTGTATTGTTACGTCTTTTTGATATCAGGATTTGAAATTGTTCAATAAAGTACTCCAGGAGCTATGAGAGAGTTTCTTTTTCCTACAAAACTGGAGTAACATGGCATGGATTTGCCAAAAATTTATACTAAATAGAAGAAAACGGAGTAAGGTTTCGAGTTCAGAGCATGAAAAAACATTCAACATTATCAAACGTTACTTCAGCCTTATGATCCCTGTGTCTATTTTGTTATTTCTAAACAGATGTAAAAAGGTTTTGTTTTGCATGTTGTTTGATGTTGTTGATGTTATGAGTCTACTGTACAAGGTAACTTGCTCCCACTGGAGGAGGTATATCATTATTAAAGGGCAGGATGCAGCCTGTTAGAGCAATAGCTAAAGAAATGTATTAATCTTCCGCCCCCACTTACGTTAATATCATTACACCTGATCTGAGATTCTGTTACGATTAAATATCTTACGAAATAATTGCACCCGATAATTGTAGGTCATTGAACAGAATTTATTTACATTAGAACAGTATTTTATTTTTATATTTCGGAGATTAAATTTATATTTAGAGCAAGAGTACGTCTGAAATATTTCAGCATTTTTTTCCGTCAAAATCGACCAACCATAAGTGCCACTTTATAAAATGTTTTTTTTTTCGATTCTCTTATAAACTCTAACGATTTTGATTAAACTTGGTGTAACAACGTACAATCAAGTTCCTTAATAACAGAGTCTTATCCTAGTTAAAATAGTTTAACAGTGCTTGAATGTCGAATTTTTTTAGAAATTTTTCTCTAAGATAACTTTGATTTTGCTATTTGAGATAAATAACCAGCTCTCAATGTTTGCAGTAATATACAATGGATAATTAATATTTTTAAAAAATATGTAAACTGTTTTATTCCTGGGTGGAACAAAGATTGTATTCTTTATTTCCACCTCGAGAAACCCTAAAGTATAAATTTCGCTACTGATTTCTATATAACTTTCTCTGAATATTCCTATACTCTTCTAGAAAATAACTCCTAAACGAACACTATAATTTACACAAAACTTTGTGCCGTAAGTAGGGTGGAAAGTGAAAATTGTGTGATTGCGCTACGCGTACAGATTTTGTTATATTATAACAAGAGGGCTAATTTTTATCTTATGAAAGTTCTATAACAATCCATACATGTGACAAGCGCTTGCCCAAATGTCATTTGATCTATACCAGAAAACTGACACAGGCAAACTTAATTTGCTATAGCAAATTATTAGCCAAACCTTCTCTGATAGACACCCTAATGAAGACCTGAAACTCAGGTCGAAACTTCGGCATAAATAAATATTTTTTTTTGTTTATTTATGCTGTTTCTTTGCTGACCGCACCCCCCGACCATCTTCTCCAATCAATCAAATAATTTGATATACTTTGACATGTGTTGAAGATCCCTAAGACAAAGAGGAAATGGCTTATCTACAGTGGCAGGAGTGTGATGGCATTGACTTTTGGAGAGGTGGAATGGCTCTTTTCTTGTGTAAATCTGGCCTTAGGTGGTTTAAGGTAATTTAGGGACGGAGCAGGTATAGACGAAGAACAGATGTGTAGCGGCCTCCAACAGGTGTTTTGGCGCGAGCTCATTTTCCCGCCCTTTCGACCAGCCCTGCTCCTATCCTCCAACAATGCCAACCTCTCTCAATAAACCTGTTGCCACCTCTATCCCTTCTTGGTCATTAGCAATTGTCATCTCGAAAATAATTCGTTACAGAATAAAACAAAAATTATTCCTTATAGATACAAAAATATATATATTGTCGAATATGAAACATAAGATTAGCTAAATCGAATTTATATGGAATAATCAATAATTTGGTGGAAATAAAGAAGTAAAAATACGTCAAAATGAAACATACAGATAGTAATCACAAAAAAAAAAATTTCCTTATCGACTTTGCGATAGCATTCGACATCATTAATCTGAACTTACTCATTTCAAATTAATAAATCTGATTACCCCAAGATAACTAATATTACTCATCCAATAATTTTTATCCAATAGATCCTCCTTCGTTTCATTCACGTACCATAAAATTGCTGGTTTTTCGTAAGGTTGCTGCACTAGTCCAATATTATTCAATTTATTTATTAATGACTATCCGAAAATCTTAATTTAAAATTAGAAAACGCAAGGAAAATATTATTGTTTTCATCGATTATGTCTTCCCACAATTCATTTAGTGTAAAACATTTTTAGACACAACTGCCTTGTATATACAATTGCAATATTAAGAGGTGAAGAAGGTCGGGGGTGGGGGTACGGTTAGAAATTTAAAAAAATACAAATAAACAAAAAATTAATTTATTCGTGCCGACGTTTAAACCTGAGTTTCAGTGGTAAACGTGGTGGTTAAACGTGGCTCAGTGGTAAGGCACTGGGCTACTAACTCCAAGGACCCGGGTTCGAATCCGGTTGTGACAGATAAATATTATCTAAATATAAATTTGTTAATAATTAAAGGAATGGTTTCAAGAAGGTATTTTATATCTCCTTATTTAGAATATGTCTGCTTTTTAATTATTAAATTTGTGTATTATTTGTGACAATAATATGTTATTATTAGCAATACAATACTAATAAGGAGAAAACATAACTTAATTATAGATAAATATTTAATCAGGTAATTGTTTAAAAAAAAATGTATAAAGAAATTGTGATATATTGTAATTGTTGTATGTATGGTATGAATTTGAGAATTTGTTTTAGATACCTGATAATGGGGTGACAGCTCCAAAACATTGTTATTGTTTATTAATGGTATAAAATAAATAATGAAAACAAGGAATAGTACTTTTTTCATTCATATGTTCTAATTAGATATGAAACTCTTTCAATAGAAGATATAATTTTAAGAAGATTTTTTTATTGTTCGATCTCAATTAGAAAACGGTATTTAAAAAAACCCAGTATAATAATCCAGTAAAAAATATTCAATAGATTGATGGAAACTAAGCAATCTTATGTACCAAAATTGAAGGGGGGAAAAAGAAACGATTTGAACATTGCAGCCACTAAATTTAATTTTATTTTCATTTTCACAGAACCAATGAAAACATCGTATAATACAAAGTCGTAAGGACAAGTAAAATCTCAAAAAAAAAAAAAAAAATCAATCTACTATAATAATAGTATTTAGTTGAAAATAGCATACCATAATTTATTTTTAAATTAACAGTTCCGTACTCCTAAGTTTTGGCTCCATTAAACTATTTCAAATTATTATCAGTTATTATTACCAGGCATTGTATAAATTTATATTTCAAATCTACATTTTTTAAAATAAATATAATATAAAAAAAAAAATTAATATCCTGGGAGTGCTGATGCTGTTTAAATCATAAACGGCCTAAATTGTTTAGCTTCTACTCGATCACCTAAGCGAACATCTACCGGCCCTCTGCTATATTTGGGTATCTGATTTTTTTTTTCTTTTTTCCTTTACGACATTCTGGGAGGAAGTTTATTACTGCTGGGCACGTGGACCCTACAACGAACCGGTTTCATTGCCACTTCTTCTTTTTGTCCTGGATCTACATGTCATTTCTTTTTCTGCAGGAGTAGTCGCCTGCGGGTTAGAATCATCGCGCAAGCTTTCAAACATGTTCCAGCGAATGGTTGTCTTTAAAATTGATAATGTATAAATATATGCATAAATAGCAACTCAGTGTTAAAGAATATATTTGGACAGTATTGTTTGAAAATTAAAGCATCTCTTTCTATACTAAATGATTTATATATATTTTAAATACTATCATCGGGGTTGAAAATGATAACAAAAATATCAGGAATGATTCATGAATTTTTTTAAATATTCATATTTAAATAGGAGATTGAACAAGGAATAAATTATCTTTTATTCAAACTCCAGGAATATTTTTTCAAATAATAAACGGTAAATATGGGATACAATATTAAGTTGCCAAATTTTAACTCCATATTAAAATTATCCCACGCCAATATAGAATTTTTTTTAAATATTGTTTTTCCTGTTCTTGACGTTCGCGATCTAATAAAACTTTTTTTTTTATTATTTAATTAATGTAATTTACAACTTTACAAAATAATACA
>NW_027107970.1:10439-11029 GCF_000696795.3 Halyomorpha halys | reverse complement strand
TCATTATGATCAAATTTACTGGTTGTATTTTTTATACAGTTGTAAGTATCAATAAGTAAATAAATTTTTAAAAAATCTGTGACCAGTACTTGAGATAAGTAGAGAGCGAAGTAGAGGCCAGGGTGGCATCAGGAAATAGATTTTATTTCCAGCAATAACACTGCAAAAAAGTATTGAAGTTAAGAACTCTCTCTCTAAAAGAATGAAATTGTTCAGCTACGAAACCACAGTAAGGCCACAAGTAATCTATGGGTGTGAAATAAATAAATATATATAATATATTTATGCTTATCTTTTTTGTTAAATATTTCTTCCCCCCTCACTTATTAAGTATATTATCATTTATTGTACCTAATTTTAATATTTACTTTATTTTCTATACTGTTTACTTTAAAATTATTTTACTATTATAGTACTTAACTGCCAATCCACACTTCTCCCAATACAAACGGTTCACTCTGACTTTGACTTCTGTCAAAACAGGTATGAATTCTATCTCATTCATTTTCTTCCTTTATTGTTGATTTTATTCTTATCCCACTTTTTCATCTCTTAGTTTGTTCTCTCTTTTATGTTTCTTCTTTTTATCT
>NW_027107970.1:6688-8384 GCF_000696795.3 Halyomorpha halys | reverse complement strand
CAGAAGGAAATCCTACCGCCTACACCATCTCCTAACATCATCGGGTCTTTACCTCCGGTTAAAACTTCAAGTACACAAGAGCATACTGCGCCCAGCGCTCCTATACGGTGCTTCCTTGTTCATCCACCTCAATGATGGGACACAGAGTCACCTTCAAAATTTCCATAATCCCATACTGCGAAAGATTGTATGGAAGAAGGAGAACCACCTACTCTTCACAAATCATTGGATGATTAGATGTCCCAACGGTCCCGGTCTTCATCAGGATAGTACAAGAGCCCAAGAGGAGAAAAAAGGCAGTTATCTCATCCCAATTTTTGATTACTTGAATGAAAACTATGTATAATTAATTGTCAAAATTGGTGAGTCTGCCAAGTATAGATAGGGGGAATAAAAAATGGCGTCTGTTTCTAAACGTTAAAAATAATTAATTTTACATTCGGAGCTCTATATCTTAAAAAGTAGGAACAACACAAGAAAACCTAAGAGAACACCATTTAAAGAAGAGTAAATTTGTTAAAATATGAGCCCTAATAGAGTTATTTACGTTAAATAGGTTTCGAGATATAGCTTCTTGAAAAGCAACATTTCATAAAAATGTTGTATGGGACATACTAAAAAAATCAGTAGTTAGTGAACTTATTTGGAAAAAATCATATCTCAAAATTTGACGTACATATGTCTATTAGCAATCAAATTAAAGCTAGTTTAATGAACTATAAAGTAGTTTTTTATGTCTATCTTCGTAGGAGTAATAGTTTGCATGAAATGCGGTAAAATAAATTGATTTATAGTTGTCCGGACAAATTTTCATTTGACAAAATTATATTCATATGTGAATATCATAAAAACTACTACCCCTACGAAGATAAGTGTCATAAACTACTTTATAGTAAGTTAAATTTCCTTTATTTTGAGTGTTGGCAGACATATTTGCGTCGTATGGTTCTAGAGATATATTATTTCAAAAATCCAATATTTTATACGGACAACTAGAAATTAACATTTTGTGAGTTTATTTTGTCAAATATCATAAAAACTAGTACTCCTACAAAGATAAACATAATCAACTATTTTGTAGTAAATTTAAATAGATTTAATTTGAGCGCTGGCAGACATCAGCACGTCCAATGGTTTCTGAAATAAAGTTTTTCATAAATCAAATTTATTGTCCGAACAACTATAAATCAATTTATTTTAGCAAATATCATGCAACAACTATTCCTAGAAGGGTAAAGGTCATAAACTTCTTCATAGTTCATTAAAATAGCTTTAATTTGAATGCTAAAATACATCAGTACGTCACATAGTTCCTGAGATATAGATTTCTAAAAATAAATTAACTAACTACTAATCTTTCAGTAGATTCTTAAGAAATTTTGCTTTTTAAAAAGCTATATCTCGAGAACTATTGGACGTAAATAACTCTTTTAGGGCTACTACTTCAAAAAATTTACTCTTCTTTAAATAATGTTCTCTTAGATTTTCCAGTGTTGTTGGTAGTTTTAAGATATAGAGCTCCGAATGAAAAATTAATGTTTTTTTTAAGGATTTGAAACAGCCGCCGTTTTTTAATTCCCCTACCTATACTTAGCAGACTCATCAATTTTGACTAGTAAGTATACACAGTTTTTATTGAAGTAATCAAAAATTGGGGCGAGATAACTGCCTTTATTTCTTCCCGGCTCTTGTAATA
>NW_027107970.1:6125-6638 GCF_000696795.3 Halyomorpha halys | reverse complement strand
ATTAGGGGTATTCATGATGTGTTAAATGTAAAATGTTTTACCATGTTAAATGTTATTAGTATAGGATTGTGAGCAGCCCTATTTAGAGTCATGTTAAATGCATAAGAGCTCCTTTTTTTCAGTAACTTGTTTTATTACCTTTTATTCCAAAACTTTATTCATTGAATGCCTTGTTGATCTTCTAACTTGCGTGGAAAAGAATCAAGATGAGCTAATATGCAATCATAATTCATGATTAACTATAAAAACATCTACAACAATCAAAACACAAACTATGAGCAAGTAACCTAACACAACAAACAAAATGGTGACGAGATCAGCTGGTCTGTTGTGTGACGACTCCATTTAACGGACTATCAACCATGTTATATTTTATATCGTTTTGTCGGGGTTGTCTGGTCTTAGGCGATTTCTCCAGCCTGATATACTCTTTTCAGAAGGCCTACGACAAGGCGTATTCATTTATAGTTAGAAAGGAAGGCCGTGCCAGAGGATGAGCCCTGGACACTGACG
>NW_027107970.1:5746-6075 GCF_000696795.3 Halyomorpha halys | reverse complement strand
GACCTAGTTTTTAAGATCATTAACTCCTACTAGTAGTATCCCCCAATACCATTAAATATCACTCAGATTAACTCAAATAAAGTCAATACTCATTCTCTACATTCATGTTTTAAAATGTAACAACGTTTCAGATAAAAACAAAACTCCACTACACAGACACTTTTAAACACATAACTTTGTTTCTAATAGGGGCTTTGAAAAAAACAACGTAGTTCTAAACTTCCCGTAACCTACCATTATTATTATTTATTTATTTATTTATCACCCTACCCTGCCTATTAGGCAATACGGGTGTTCGCAGCAGTTGGTACAACTCATTGCTGCATATG
>NW_027107970.1:0-1946 GCF_000696795.3 Halyomorpha halys | reverse complement strand
ACTGTCATGATAGGAGCCAGCTTACTAGTTGCCGAGATGAAGCGGACGGACCAGTAAGCTGATAAGGCTAGGTGCAGCTCTAGTTGCCGAGATGAAGCGGACGGACTAGAGCCGGGGAGAGACGGGAAATTACACTGGTTGCCGAGATGAAGCGGACGGACTAGAGCCGGGGAGAGACGGGAAATTACACTGGTTGCCGAGATGAAGCGGACGGACCAGTGTAACCGTTAAGGGATAGGTTACAATCTTAATTGCCGAGATGAAGCGACGGACTGAGATTGCTGGAAAGAAGGAGAGGAGATAGGTCATCGTCTTAGGTGTGCGTACAAGAAAAACTACCTTTGCGAGAATAGATTGGCAATGAACTTCTCTATCTCAAGCAGGGTATACGCCACCTGTGCCATGACTAGACCCAGGAAAGGATGTGGATCTACGATCCCTTATTTATAGGTCTAGTCCATGCGGCTGTGACCGAGAAGCGGTCGGTACATGTCTGCTTGAGATAGGTTCGTGCATTGCATCGTTATCATTTATTATTTATTGTACAGATATTGCTAAGTATTATGTACAGAAACTATTAATATACAAAAATGACAATGTGTTTTTACAAAATGAAGCGATTTATAAATTTGAGAGCTTCGGTGAGGCTCGAGGTGGAGCGCTCTGGTGAGTTGTGGTCCAACTACATGCTCCCTCTCGCTACAGTTTCAACTTGCCAAAAGAAGGAAATATTTCTTAATTTAAAATGATTTTTTCCATTTAACACGTTAAACTAATGGTCATGAATACCCCTATTATAATCCTCCGAGGCGCCTGAAAAGAAGATGGCCACGAGAATTAATTTAAAGCAATGATCGAAGTACCACCAAGTGGTTCCTTTCCAAGATTATCATATGTTCTGAGATATTTATCACATTTACTCATTGTATTTTAAATTTCAGATATATCTAATAAGGTCTGATCCAGTTCGTCGTAAAGGAACTAAATTCTGACGTGTTAAGGATGTTGATAAATGTGGAAGAGATAAATATTGAATAAGAGGAAAGTATTGGCGAAAATAACAAACTCGATAAGGCCTGACCCCAGAGTTCACTTTGACGATAAGAAGCGAATGTCGATAGTTCCATTTGTTCATCGGGTCTGTACATTGTCTGTTGTGCAGCCATGGCAACCGCAACCATCTTACTGCTAGTTGTTATATCATTGGTCGGTGCAGTGCTAACTGTAAGTAATGTCTAATTGTTTTTCGAAGAATATTATTTAGGACTTTAAACATTTCTCCTGGGAGTTGATTTACTCATATCAAGCGTATAGTTCGAAAATTTCATTTTATTATCTCACTATATTCTGACCGCATGATCTAGTACACTTTAATCTCGGCAATGCGAACGAATTCATATTTTAATTATTTTTCAATATCGAAACTGCTTAGCTCGCGCCTTCTATCGAAAAACTTAAAAATTAGAATTTACAAAACTATTATCCTTCCAACTGTTCTTTATGGATGCGAGGCCTGGTTTCTTACACTAAAAGATGAACAGCGCCTTAAAGTTTTCGAAAATAAAGTATTATGTAAAATATTCACATTGATAAAGGATAAATTAACAGAAGAATTTAGAAGACTATACAACAATAAATTAAGGGACCAACACTCGATAAATATAATTCAAGTTATAGCCAAAGATGGGTATGTAAGGTTGTAGGTCTTAGTAACGAGCGGATCCTTAAAATGTTAATAAACACTGAACCGGCGGGTAAACGTCCGAGGGGTAGACCAAAACATAGATGGGAGGATTGCGTTAAAACTGATTTAGAGGAATTGGGTTTGGAGGGGCATCATTGGAAGGATGTATGTTTATTTGTTTATTGTTGCATAAAAACATAAAACCCTCTGGTCATCAACACCTATGATATGCTAAAAGTTTTGTAAAAATTAATAATAAATT
>NW_027107969.1:0-1154 GCF_000696795.3 Halyomorpha halys | reverse complement strand
ATTTTATATCATTTATGATTTAATTCAATATTTTATATAATTCTAAATTTGTTTGTATACTATTCCTTTTCAATTGTATGTTACTCTAAATGTTGTTGTTATCTCTTTTGTTCTATAGCCCTGATGAAGACCTGAAACTGAGGTCGAAACGTCGGCATAAAATAAATAAATATGGTTTTGTTTATTTATGATGTCCTTTGCTGACCGCACCCCCCGACAAACTTCTTCAAGCATTAATCTACGGTCAACTATCTACACCTCATTACCATTTATGTTACTATATTTACCGTCTTATCACTTCACTCTATATTAATTGATATCAAAGTTTGAATAGTATTTAATTAATACTATTCAAACTTTTATTATATCCTCAAATATAGAACTTATCTATTCCTGGGCCTGCTTGTAAACTTTAAATGTGGCTAAAGGGCCAAAGGTTGACAATCCCTATACATGCGGAACTTTTTCATCAGTAACCATAAATAGTAACCACATCGATTGTATCGATTGCTGGCAGTCGATATCATTTAAATTTTCAATAGTGAGTGCTATCAGATTATCGCCAACCTAGATAAAGAGCACAGCACTAAATACCGAAAGGATCTTAATTTTAATTTTCTATTTTTTCAGGATATTTATTTTTTTTTTAACTAAAACCCAATTATTGCGTTTTCGATGATCATAATTTCTGCTTGTAAAGTTTCGTTCATAATTGAATCCTAACACGTATAAGAGAATAAACTTCGGCACTAATAATATGGAAATTGTGGGAGGATAATGTGGCGGAAGTAGGTCATTAGTTTTAAACAACTGTATACTAGATTCAATATTTGAAATTATTTATAAAATAAATAGATAAAAATGGGACAGAATAAAGTCAAAACAAGACCTTAGATAGAGATGAAAAGGTTAAGGTGACAGTGGGATAATTAAGGGAGACATTTCGGAGGTCCCCGTCATTCCCCCGCCTCCCTCAGGAAGCTCCCTTAAACTTTCAGCCTTCATCTTCTCAGATTTCTCTCAACATCCACCACCAAAACATTTTTTTAAATACAAAACGACTTCAAATCGGCGCAAAAAAACTTCTAAAAACAAAAACAAAAAATCTTTCTGACAAAAGCATATTGTATATTTTTATTTTCACTTACAAGTAT
>NW_027107968.1:7806-8401 GCF_000696795.3 Halyomorpha halys | reverse complement strand
TGGTATTGGGAGGAGTGGGGACAGCAGTTATGCCACAATAACGAAAATAATTTGTAAAGTAAACATAGTAAAAAAGTATTTAAATTAGGTGAACAATAAAAAGTAATATACATAATAGGGGGAGAAGAAATATTAAAAAAAAAAAAAAAGAGGTATGCATTCTGTCTCATCATTTGATTTGTGTTTTTTTTTTTCTCTTTTTACATCTCTTTATTTGTATTTTCTTTAATATTTCTTCTCTTATCTATCTGTACCCCTGTTATTTTACACTTATGTTTTTTTCTCGTTTTTTTCCTTTTGTAACTATATGTTTGTATCTTTTTTTAGCCCTGACGAAGCACTGCAACGTGGGGCGAAACGTTGGCTCAATAAAATAGTATAATTATACTATTTGAGTTTTTTTTTTACCGCACCCGGACCATATTCCATTCATAAAAGCTTTTATGATTGCAGAGAAACTAGTATGCATCCGAACAACTTGAAGGTTTTGCTCAAACCAAACAATAGGCAATAGTATATGGAGAACATTTGTAAAACTAAATTTCTTTTTGTCAATAGTTTATCGATACTTTTGCATTATTGTTCTTTAAAAAAA
>NW_027107968.1:4069-6807 GCF_000696795.3 Halyomorpha halys | reverse complement strand
GTCGAGCCGATACTAAACTTCAATACTCGATAAAGTAAGAAATTGATTCTGTTAGAATAATAATTAGCGGCTTATCGAACCCACATGTTCGATGCCGATAGAGCCAATCACCGCCCACACACTTCCCTCCACCGACACTCATCAAAACCCCAATCCGCAAGGCCGTCTTTAACACAATCCTCCCACCTACGCGTCGGTGAATCTGCGGTATCGAAGGTAACTTAGAACCGGAGTCATATCATCTTTATGGTCCCTTGAATCAGCATTGTGATCAGGTTCTTCCAAGATGATCCTCGACTAAGGTGTGGACTAAGCGGCATAGGGTCCGCATATAAACCCTTTAATGTCTTGATAAAGTTTTGTAAATCACGGGAAAGATTCGAAAAAACTCCACAAAATAATAGAATACATCTAAAAACAAAATGTTTAATTAATGGCTTCTAAGTTACTCTCTTCAACTGTTTAATTCATTTAATGTATAAAAGTTATCATTAATTTGTTTTGAATATTATTATTAACATCTTAAAGAAAATTTAAGATATTTGTCATCATCTGAAAATGTGTAAATCATACTAGTCCATTTTCAAACTATGGACTGAGGACCAGTTATTAGAAAAAGATAAAAACTATTTTACTCCTTTTAGCTCTGCAATGGAGGTTATATTTTTCCTCCAAAACAGATTTAGATGTAGTGAATAAAAAATTAATAAAGATCGTTTTATCAACCCCCAACCATGCGATCAAAAATTGATTGTTGTTTCAATTCACTAACTGATTTAGTCAGTTATTACATGAGGATTCCATTAAAAGATATGTCTCATTATTTATTGTACTCAGTAAAGAGAAATAAAATAAAAACTGTAGGTCTAGACGTTTTTCCTTCAGTCCTGCACAGATAATGTTTGCAGGCCTACTTTGGAGGGAACACGGCTAGATGGCTGGGATGGAAAGGGATGGTAGTGGGTAACCCTTGTTCTAGACCGCCAGCCAGACCTTAAGTAGCTTGTTTTGGTTCTGCAAGGACATTCAGTGAGAAATCTGTAGTCTATTTCCATTTCTCATAAAAAATGGGAGAGTCTTAAAGGAATTCTTTCGATAGACTCTTATTTTTAGAAGGGAAATCCTAAAAATGTTTGAATTCTATGCTCTTTTTTGTCAAGTTTAACCGAATTATAGTAACTAAACAATAAAAACTTCGAAAATCTCTCTCCTACTTCACTCTTTCATTTTTTCCTAAACGGTCAATAATAAGGGAGTGAATAACTATCTTATAACATTAATATTAAACTGTTTATTATTACTATTATTGTTAATTATTAATATATTAATACTATTGTATTGTATTAATACTATTTGTGTTATATGTATTAATACTATTGTATTTCTTCTTTTCTTTTCTTTTATCTGTATATAATTTTTTCCACTTATATTTACGTAATTTTAACCCTACCTTAATTAACCTTTTTTATCTTATTATTCTATTATGTCAAAATATTTTTAGTTGTATTTGTATCTTTTTAGCCCTGATGAAGCTCTAGAAAGTGGGGCGAAACGTCGAATAATAAATAGTTAGCCATTTTTTTCTTATGAAAAATTAAATTATTATTTTTTGTCTTCTTCCCTGACCATCATAATTTGAAATAATACGATCATTTATTTATATATATGATTAAACTGTTTCTAGTTTTGAAAGATAATTTATTCTTCAAAAAATATTTTTCTTCACTCCCAAAAATCATATTTTCACTTCCTCATTCATAAATATTCATCCTTCACTTCCTTATTTTAACATTTTTTAAAAATAATAATTACAAGTACTACTCCGTGACCACTATAAGAAAAGTTAAATTAGTATGCCGCAAAGTAGGTATGATTCTTGGCAGCTTGAATTTAAGACTTTTCATTATTGAGATTTTTGGAAGTGAAATCGGATTATTTTCATATTACCCATATTTACTTATGGCCAACCAAGTAAACCTCAAAAAGATTGCCATAAATAACTTGAATAATCTTCCACTGACGTATGTATAATTGAAAATAAATTTGTCCACTTTTCTTGGACTTCTAATTTCTAAAATTAAAACCACGCATAACCAAAGTCAAAGAAATGTCTTTTTCTCACCAACATGCGGAAATGTCTCTGAAAATTTCAGAATTTTGAAATATTGAATTTAAAAAAAAGAACATTCACCCAATGCATCAAAAGAAAAAAAAAAAATTTTAAACTTTGTAAAAAAATATGTAAGGAATAGTGTGGTGGAAGAAAGATTAAACAAGGTGGTTATTTTCCACTAAATAATACAGAGCGGGAAGTAATAACCTGAATTGACACGGTCAAAGTAATTGTGAATTTTCAGAAAATAAATCAAGACGGAAATCCATATAAAATAAAAATTTTAAAAAAAACTTTATTTAATATATTACGGTTTTGAATTTATTTATTAATTGAATTGTATTTTTTTTTTAATTTACCATTTTATGAGATTTTTCTAGAAACTTATTTTTTGGAGAAACCGAAAAGTTTTACCACTTAGGACATCCTCTTTTACCTTGATTCTCTCCTGCCTCAGCTATGATCTTCCAAAGAGTTTTACTGATAGTTTAAAGTATTTAGCACGGTTACAATGCTAGTTAACCACCACTTACTGATTTCGTAGTTAGCATTACCTCTTAATTCGAACCATGTCTCCAGAGTACCAACATCTCACGCTCCAAAAACGCCACCCCGAATCATTGCT
>NW_027107968.1:3371-3731 GCF_000696795.3 Halyomorpha halys | reverse complement strand
TCTTTCATTAAGAATTATTATTTTAATTTATTTATTCCATCTTAATTCTTTTTTAATTGTATATGGTTAGGGGTGTCTTTTGTTTGAGACTACACCCCTCCATAATCAATAGTTAAAAAAAATTAAAATTAAACTTCTTTCAGCCCCACCAAGCTGTTCTGGTATTAAAGGAATAAATAAAATATGATCAGTTCATAATATTATTGTTAAGTCATGTTCTTCATCTTATTGTTAGTATTATCACATCTCTTGGATTATATGACTTAATACTTAACTTCATTCATTGTAATATTTTACTTTTAATTATTATTAATTCTTTTATTTTTAGCTTTTCATAATGTATTTTTCTAATTATTTTTT
>NW_027107968.1:0-710 GCF_000696795.3 Halyomorpha halys | reverse complement strand
CAACTATTTGATCTTGATTTATATTAAATATTGTTATTATATTGCAAAAATTATTAGAAATTGTACTGCTATTGAGGAGTATTCCATCAAAGGACATAATATTATGGAAAATTGTAATAAATTTTTTTTTATCAAGGAACCCCATCAAGATAGGTCAATTTGTAAATTGAAAATGTAATGCTCAATTAACAAGGGACAGTTAAATTTTAATATAAATAATTAATTCTTTTTTTTAACCCCTGAAAAATTACATTTGACATTGCATAATGAATTTTTTCTCTCATCCTTCTATTAATTTTAATTTATGTGTTATGTTTATTATGTATACATATTCCCATTTTTTCCTATTATGTATTGGTTTTGTTTGATTTCAGATAATAAAATTAATAGATGGGTGAGAAAAAAGTATATTTCATTATGAAATTTAAAATGTAATTTTTCAGGGGTAAAAAGAAAAAAAAAAACCTCACGCTTGTATAAGTAGAATTTATAAAATTTAAAAAAATCTTTATTTCTGAGAAGTGGGTATTTAAATTTTTGATATAAGTATAATCAGTTAGATGAGAAAAATACATTTTTTTACATTAAATATTGATATAACGTTTTTCTATATCTATAACCTGAATTGACACGGTCAAAGTAATTGTGAATTTTCAGAAAATAAATCAAGACGGAAATCCATATAAAATAAAAATTTTAAAAAAAACTTT
>NW_027107967.1:11377-11747 GCF_000696795.3 Halyomorpha halys | reverse complement strand
TATGCAATGGCGGCTATCAAAAACCAAATGGCGGCCGGGTAGACTCAGCCCCTCTGTCAATATGGCGGTGAACGAAAAGAAAAAGGACGCGAGACCCTCATAATAAAAATGGTGGCTATCAAAAAACAAAATGGCGGCCGGGGTAGGCTCAGCCCATCCCAATATGGCGCTGAACGAAAAGAAAAAGGACGCGAGACCCTCATAAGAAAAATAGCAACAATAAAAAAAACAAAATAGCGGCTGGGCACACTCAGTCCCTGCCAATATGGCGCTGAACGAAAAGAAACAGGTCGCAAGACCCTCGTAATAAAGTGGTGGCTATAAAAAACAAAACGGCGGCAGGGTACAATCAGCCTCTGCCAATTCCACA
>NW_027107967.1:8333-10098 GCF_000696795.3 Halyomorpha halys | reverse complement strand
CGCGAGACCCTCATAATAATATAGTGGCTATCAAAAACAAAATGGCGGCCGGGTAGACTCAGCCCCTGCCAATATGGCGGTGAACGAAAAGAAAAAGGACGCGAGACCCTCGTAATAAAATGGCGACTATAAAAAACAAAAGGGCGGCCGGGTAGACTCAGCCTCTTCTAAAACCAGTAAGCCTCTCAAACAGCTTAATAACAAAATGGCGGCCGGGTAGACTCAGCCCCTGTCAATATGGCGGTGAACGAAAAGAAAAAGGACGCGAGACCCTCGTAATAAAATGGCGACTATAAAAAACAAAATGGCGGCCGGGCAGACTCAGCCTCTTCTAAAACCAGTAAGCCTCTCAAACAGCATAAAACACAATGGCGGCTGGGTAGACTCAGCCCCTGCCAATCTGGCGGTGAACGAAAAAAAGGACGCGAGACCGTCATAATAAAAATGGCGTCAATCAAAAAACAAAATGGCTGCCGGGTAGACTCAGCCCCTGGTGGCAGTCACGTGACTTAAAAGAGGGCGTGGCCTAATGATCACGTGAGTGGTTAAGGTTATGTCGAACTAAATTTTAAATTAAATACCCCGGCAGGGGGTCACGTGACCAAATACTAGCCTCCGATTGGCTGCCTAATGATCACGTGATAGACCACGTGACAGACCACGTGGGTGGTTAAGGGCGGGTCGAGCCGAATATTTGAATTCAAATCTCCCGCCATGTGTGACATCATCAAAATGCTGGCCTCTGATTGGCTGCCCAAATCAGTGCACCAGCTCCCCCATACTCTCACTACTAAAGGGAGCAGAGGAAAAGAAGAAGAAGGCCGATGAAAAACAGAAAGAAGCAGAGAGGAAGAAAAATAGGCAGATAAAAAAAAGAAAGACGCAGATAAAAAAGAAAAAGGTGTAAGATAAGGAGAAAGAAGCAGGTGAGAAAAAGAAAAAAAGAGATAAGAAAAAACAAGCCGAAAGCTTAAAAGAACCTAATAAGAAGAAGGACCCGATCAAAAAAAGAAGTTAAAAAGGAAGATAAAGCAGATAACAAAAAAAAAAACCTAAAAAGAAAAAAGGGAAAGATCAGAAGAAAGAAGTAGTTAAGAGAAAGAAAGAAGGTAATGAAGCTAAAACTCCTGATAGAGAGGATAAAAAAATAAAAGAAGAGAAAGTTAAAACACCTAATGAGGATGCTAAGAAGAAAGAAGGAGAGGAAGGGAAAACAATTGAAGAAGATGATAAGAAGAAAAAGGGTGAGGAAGTAAAAAAAAACTGATGGAGAAGATAAGGAGCCACAAAAATCAGAAGTTAAAAAAACTGAAGAGGATGCTAAGAAGGAAAAAAACCTGAAAGAGGGGATAAAAAGATGAAAGAAGAGAAAGAAAAAAAATCTGAAGAGGACGCTAAGAAGGAAGAAGGTGAGGAAGGGAAAAAATCAGAAGGAAAGGATAAAAAAGTAAAAGAAGAGGGAGTGGAAAAGCCTGAAGAGGATGCTAAGAAGAAAGGAGGTGAGGAAGGTAAAAAATCTGAGGAAGATGATAAGAAGATTAATGAAGAGGGAGTGAAAAAACCGGAAGAGGACGGTAAGAAGGAAGATGGTGAGGCAGGAAAAAAAAACTGAAGAAGAGGATAAAAAAAAGAAAGAAGAGGATATAGAAAAACCTGAAGAGGATGCTATACTGGGTCTTTTTTTAAGCCCGATAGAACTTGAAATTGTAAAAAATAACACAAAAAATTAAATTGTAATCAAAATTTTTTTTTTATTCGAAAGATC